>NW_027069713.1:0-132908 GCF_002906115.3 Quercus suber
TATCTTCTGCAGGAGAATCTGTGGTTTCTCCACAATAAGTAGCAGCACACAATGCCTTCCAGATGGGAACCAACAGTTTCACTGGCGGTTTTACTACCTGCAGAACAAATTTTCAAGATCCAGTAAGGTAATATTGTGACAAAATTTACCAAATTAAAACAAAAACAAATGAAGAATATGTAAGACTTTTAATCCTAATTATTCTTTGTGATCTTTTGGATGGGCATGTAAGCCAAATATTTAACAAATCATTAGTGCCCAACTAATTCAAGACCAACAACCAAACCCACAGCCTTCTACTTTTACCCATTATGTATTTTCTCCTTCACAATTCTACCCAAATTTCTCATCACAACTGGCTTCTTGTTGATCAGCTGTCCAATTGGCATCACTAGTTTTGCAATTTTTAACATAAGATATATGTGTTCATTTTAGTTAAAGTTCAACGATACTGATATCTAGTGGCAACATATAATGGACATGCACCAACATATCTTACCTCGAATGCCAAATTTAGTTCTTTTTTGCCACGGACAAGCAAAACCAAGCTCCAGTAACAAGTAAATGGAGTCACATTCTCTTTCAGGACTGGCTTCAGTATTTTGTCAATAGGAATAAAGCTACGAACAACTCTCCCACTGAATAAAAATGCAGAATGAAAATTTATCAATTAAGAAGAAATGAGCTATGCCACTATCTATTTATGTTTCTTTGATGATGTAATGGAAATCATGCATTGATAACATCAATGGATTAATGTTATAATGCCAAATGTAATCATGTGATATGAAAGAATTACCTCCAATAGTGAGCTTCAAGTTGCACTCCGAGTGAAGGTATAATTACAACAGACTCTGCATTTGAACAAAAAATAAGCAACGAGTACATGGGAGAAAAAAAAAAAATATATATATATATATATGTATATGTATAAAATAAGTTTTATTGATCAACAAAAATAATGCATCAAGTACAATGATTCTTGACTCCTAAGAATTTAGAGAAAGGATACGTCCCTGAAGCCAGCATCTACCCAAACAACGTTTTGAAAAATTGCATCTTCAAATCAAAAACACCCCTCAAAAGTTCACACCCCTCAAAAGTTCTAGCATTTCTTTCTAGCCAAAGAAACCACATCAAACAATGTGGAACAGCCTTCCATATTGAAATGTTTCTATGTCTCCCAAATGGGCCAAATCATCCCTGCCAAGAAGCTAGCAATTCTAAACCCTTGAGGCATCACCCATTGTACTCCAAAGAGAGCAAAAACCATATCCCATAAATCTCTAGCTACAAGACAATGCATAAGCAAGTGATTCACTGTCTCCCTGTCCTCCTTACATTAATTTTAAATGGTCATATGTCACCATAGAAAACTTAAACAAGTTCAAGAAATCAATCAGAGATATAAGTTGATATTCTCTAAAATAATTTATTCAAAGCAGGCAGCAATGCAGTAATTGTTATTCTAAAACTTGAGGTTCTACTCCTCACTTTATATTGTAGTCCTGAAAATAAGAACTAAGTATATATAAAGGAGCAGTCTTTAGCTTTTCACCTTTCTCAATAAGTGTCCCATAATATGATTTGACAAGGCAAGCATTGGAAAGCATGCTCAGAAGGAAAATGGTACCTAATGTTCCCTGTCACCAGATATGCCATCAAGTTAAATTTGTATTTATCTATCTAAACTGTTACAACAAATTGTGTTTGTTATGAAAGCATTAAATTGCAACTGATCCCCCCAACATCATACACAAAAAAAAAAAATTTAAATCACGATTAAGTATAGGTGTTATTAAAATGTATAT
This sequence comes from Quercus suber, assembly GCF_002906115.3. Classification (NCBI taxonomy): domain Eukaryota; kingdom Viridiplantae; phylum Streptophyta; class Magnoliopsida; order Fagales; family Fagaceae; genus Quercus; species Quercus suber. Next base: position 1,812 of record NW_027069713.1, read on the forward strand.
GCGTGTGTATTATATTCTTTGAGAAATTCCTAGATATTAAAAAGTACAACACAAATCAAACATGCAGACCTGGGATAACAGAAGGTTGAAATTTGAAAGTATCACACACACATACACATCAGATACATGAGATACAAATTTGATTAGATCCTTTCTAACACAGGTAGCTGAAGGTAGACCATTCAAAGCCCACCTGACAACGGTTTACATACCAACCACTTGGAGGATCTACTGCTACTGTTTGCAGTAACCTGATAAATCATAATGCCAATAACTCATCGGCAGTTAATAGTTACTAATATACTATATGATGAACAACTGATATTCTGAAATCTAAAGTAAGCTGCATTTTTTCCTAGTTCTAGCCAAGCAGCAAAACCAAGGGAAAAGCGTAGAATGCTAAAGAATTAAAATGAAACAAAGTAAAAGATATTACATTTAATAAGCAGAGATAGATGGCGTTTATGAACAGCAAAAGAGCAAAGAGGAAGACAAGGAAAACCCGTGCAGAATTCTGTTGGATGACAATATGGTGAGTGTCCAGTGGATGAGGCCCTTCACAGTCATCATGCTTATACAAATATTGCAAATTAGCTAGTTGGATTTTAGTCATTTTGAGCTTCAAGCTGACAACTTATTAAGATGATCTGCATATGCTCATATGGTCCAACCAAAGGAAGCACCCGCACATAATAAAACAGTATAAGCCAACCTTATATGATGAAAATAAACATAACACTACAACAGCTATTGTAGCAACACAAATATAAATGAACAAACAAAGAAAAGAATGATACTATACCAGAAAACATTTTCTCAAAATACCTAAAGTGATTGCATGAAAGATTTGTTTAAAGTATGCACCAGTTGCTACTGTAGACAATTAAAAGAACTTACAAGAAGAATCATTTCATACTGCAAGCAAGTTTGAAACTTGCTGCAGGAATTGCAAAGCAAGGATAAAAAAACTGCAGTTGCTGCTGATAAGCTTGCTATTTCAGAAGTGCCACCCATTAGCACGCCAATATCTCCTAGCATTTTCATCACGACGAGCATCTTTGATCTTCAAATATAGCTTGTAAGCCCTTTCTACCATATTCAAAGCCAATAATTTGTTATTTAGTTTGCTATATATAAGCCTGCTAGGGCAAAACCCCTTCCGCAAAGACTCTTCCATAACAAGTACAGCATTTTCAAGCTGCCCTATGTTGCAAAGTCCGTTGATGACATACTCATAAACTTCCATATCTGAAGAATAACCGCATTCTTGCATCTCATCCCACATGCTTAACAACATTCCGCATTTACCAAACCTAGATAGCCGCATTAGCAATAGCTTATAAGCACTCAACGATATTCTACAACCAACTTTTCTTGCTTTTCTGTAAATCATCATAGCAGCATGGGGCGGACCATAGCTGCACAAAGGTTCAAGGAAGGAGGTTACAGTCCCAGTACAGGGAATAAGACCACGATTCAACATCTCATCAAAAAACTCAAGTGCATCGGCCACTTTACGGGCTTTAAGAAAGGCAGCAATTAATTTGGTATAAGTAATAACATCCGGATCACAATTATTACTTAACATACTCTTATAATACTTCATACACCCATCAAAATCTCCAACAGATATAGAGTTAAATATCATTGCATTGTAAGTCCCAGTGTTTGGCACACAACCTTTCTCCTTCATGTGCTCAAAAATCTCAACTGCATCATCAATCCGACCAGCCCTCCCTAAACCCTCAATAAGGTAACTGAAAGTCAAACAATCAGGACTAAACCCATCCACTAACATTGCTTTCAAAACACTCTCAATTTCACTAACTCTACCCAATTTTGACCACCCACCAATAACAATATTATATGTCATAACATCAAACAGTATCTTCCTTTTAACTGAATTCAAAAACGAATTTGCAGCACCGACATGGGATCTATGACACATACATTGTAAAAGCACATTCAAACACTCGGTATTACATTTCAACCCAAACTCCTCTACATTTCCAAACATTTGTATTGCTTTTGACACTCTATGAGCTCTAACAAAACTGTCCAATACAATTGATAGAGTCTCTAAATCAAGGCTCACGCCTTCCATCCTCATGTCACGCAATATTTCCATCACAAACTTAAAAAATTTTCTTCTTCCTAACGCTTTGATAATCACACGGTAACTATTAATGTCCTTAGTTATAGCCGGGTTCTTAATCGCCCAATTGAAAAACATAACCATTGCTTCACCGCCTAAATTCCCTGTGTTCACTACTCTAGCAACAATGTCAAGACTCAATTCAATACCAACATTCGTTAAAGCCTGCTCGATTGCAGTTTTACCCTTCAGTTTCTGAAGGAAAACCCCTCGTAATTTCTCTTCGGGCAATAAAAAACCATCAACTGCTCTAAATTCAGCTACTTGTTTTGTGGGATTTTCAGAATATCTAAATGGGTTTGGTGCTGAAGAGTTACGAGGGATTGGTAAAAGCTCAGAGAGCTGGTCAAGAACGAAACGTTCCTTGGGATTTATTTCGTACTTGATGTGATTCGGTGATGGCTGGTCATCTAGAGTTGAAAATGGAAATGGAAAAAATGAAGTAGGTGAAGAGAGGTAGTGGGAATGGTACCTGGTTCTGTTGAAGCGCTCGAGAAACCCGATAAATCGTCGGGATTGAAACGCCATGAAAAGTCCGATATTTAACCGATATCTTTTGTTCGGAGGCGATTACGACGGAGATTTGAGGTCTAAAGTCGATTCGTTGAGTCTCCGGCCACCGTGGAGGAAGTTTTTTGTTGAAGAGCGAGGTGGGTCTTCTTCGTCGGCGTTGGAATCGGACGAGCTTGAAGGCTTCGCCGGAACTTTGCAAGAAGAGTAACTCTACTGGGTTCTCGAAGCTATGGAGGTTCAGAGACTTGGTTCATCGAAGCAACAGTGATGGCAAAGAGAGAGGCTTAGCCTTGTGTCGACTGGTTCCGTCTGGTTCAGATGAAACAGAGAAGCTGTTAACGTTGGGATATCCTTTCATAGTTTCATATGTGTTTCTTTATTTTGTTTGACATCTGTCTCTGTTTGTAGTAGTTGCTGCAGATTTGTGTTAAGGAATGCCAGTAAATCCCCTTTATTTTCAGTTGCGGTTTACCTTAGTATAATATTTTATTTTGTTTTGATGGGTGATACGATGGATTGACAATTTAAATAACATAAAAATATTGCTACATCTTATTGTGGCTATAAAATAACTCTCATGGCTAATGAATAACATTTTTATAGTAAAAATATATGAAATAAAAATCAATTTAACTTGTCCGATGTCAAATATCAACCTTATAGTTTGATAGTGTCAATTTGATACTTGCACTTTTGAATTGAAAATTTAACTCATTTGATTCTAAATTTATAACAAATCAAATATTTTTCTTAATATTTTCCATTAAAGATTAATGGATCTATCAAGTGATATGTACATGAATGGTTTTACTTTTACCATAATTACTTGAGCCACATTGATCAGGGACGAATGAGAGTTAGGGTATGTTTGGTAAACTATAATAGACATTGTAATGTAATAGTTATTCATATAGTTTAGCTATTTAATAATTTAGTTATGTTTTTATTATAGGGAATAATCATTTCTTATGAATAGTTATTCTTTAAAATGAGGAATAACTATTCATCTCTAAAAGGGTTGTAGTAGCTATTCATTTTTTGATGTATTAATTTCTAAAATTAATATATTTCCAAATAAACAACCTTTCTATATACACATTACAATTATGAAAATAAAAAGTCCTAAAAAAATAACTAGTCTTTCTTTCAAATTTTAAAAAAATAAATAAATTATTTTTTAGGAAATAATTATATGAGTAAGATATTTCCTAAAATATATCTTTTTTTTTTTTTTTAATCAAAGTTACTTTTCCTAAAATATATCTTAAGTTTTATTCTAATATTACAATTTAGACGACATATCCAAAATGATCAGTTATCTTCAAGCTCAATGGTGGAGGCTGCACAGCAGCCCCGCTAAGCGCAATGAGCCTCCTAGTGTGGAACTGTCGCAGGCTTAGGAACTTGCCGACAGAGAAGGAGCTTGGGGATTTATCTCAGGCACAAGATCCCTCCGTTCTGTTTTTAGCCGAGACTTGGACGGATGAAGCAAGGCTAAAAAAAATCAAAAGGAATTTGCAATTTGATCACATGTTCTTGGTTCCACGACTACTCAAGGGGGTGGACTTGTTTTGTTTTGGAAGGAGTCGTTGAATTTGGTAGTCGAAATATCATCAAAAAACCACATAGATTGCATTATTGGAAAGGGTAGTGAAGGTGCATGGAGGTTTACTAGTTTCTATGGTGAACCTATCACGCATAAAAGGCAGGACTCTTGGGATCTACTCTGGCAACTTAATGCCCAATTCAATCTACCTTGGTTGTGCGCCGGAGATTTTAACGAAATTGTGAGGGGTTCAGAAAAGAAATGAGGCACAAATGCAACTCTTCCGTGATACAATGGATGCTTGTGGGTTCATTGATATAGGGTTCAATGGATGTCAGTTTACCTAGAAAAGACTATTTAGGGATGGCAATTCTATTTGGGAAAGGTTGGATAGAAGCTTAGCCAACAATGAGTGGTTATCCAGGTTTGGTGGGTCTACAGTGCACCACCTAAATTGTAGTACGTCTGACCACTCACCATTGCTGATCAATCTCGAGCCGGTAGTCTCTGTTTGTCCAAGCAAACCTTTCAGGTTCGAGGAAATGTGGCTTGCTGATAAGGGTTGTGCTTAGACAGTCAAGACCGTATGGGAGAAGAGGAGAGCTACAAATCAAAATTTGGATATTGTTTCTAAGATAGACGATTGTGGGGTGGCTTTGAAAAAATGGAGTAGCAAACATTTTAGGTGTGTTCGAAAGGAGCTTCAAAACAAATATAAGTTACTTGATCAGGTCAAATTGGTAGCTCTCAATACAGGAATTAATTTCCAGGCCAGAATGCTAAGAAGGGAGGTTAATGATCTGCTGGATAAGGAGATAAAGATGTGGTTTCAACGCTCTCGGTCTTTATGGGTAGTCCATGGTGATAGAAATTCAAAGTTTTTTCACATGAAAGCAACACAGCTGTACCGGAGGAATAGAATATCCGGAATCAGAAATTCAATGGGGCAATGGTGTACGGATTAGAGAGTCATTGCTACAGAGGTGACAGATTTCTTTAGCAAGCTATACTCCTCATTAAACTCTTGCCAACCCAAGTTGCCTCTGGACACTATAGGGTCAGTTGTGACGGATGACATGAATCGAGAACTTGAAGCTAAATTTATGGAGGGTGAAGTACATGAAGCTCTTTCCCAAATGGCACCTTTTAAGTCTCCGGGTCCAGATGGCATGCCACCACTATTCTTCCAACACTTCTGGGGTTTGGTGGGTAAGGAAATCACTTCCTCTGTATTATTGTTCCTAAATTCGGCTACACTACCTGAGCACATTAACCACACTTTTCTCACTTTGATTCCAAAAGTAAAAAACCCAGAATTAGTCTCAGAATTTCGTCCCATTAGTTTATGTAACATGGTGTATAAACTTTTCTCTAAAGTGCTAGCCAATAGGTTGAAGAGGATCCTTCCAAAAATTATTACCAAACACCAAAGTGCATTCACAAAAGACCGTCTCATTTCAGATAATATTCTTATTGCTTTTGAGTCCCTTCATGGTATGCAAAATCACAAATCTGAAAAAGATGGTTATATGGCGCTTAAACTAGATATGAGCAAGGCCTATGACCGAGTGGAATGAGTTTTCTTGGAAGAGATTATGAGGAAATTGGGTTTCAATGAAAGATGGATTTCTCTCACAATGCTTTGTGTTTCCACAGTTACATACTTTATCCTTATCAATGGTGCTCCTACGGGTTTTATTACTCCTACAAGGGGTATAAGACAAGGCGACCCCCTCTCCCCTTTTTTGTTTCTCCTATGCAAGGAAGGTCTTCATGGGTTAATTACCAAATCAGCCATGAGAGGTGATATTCATGGATTTTCTTTGTGTAGGAGAAGCCCATCACTAACCCATCTCTTATTTGCAGATGATAGCTTGCTATTTTGTAGATCCAATGTGGAGGAGTGCCAAAAAGTGTTGGAGGTGTTTCAAACTTATAAGATGAGCTCGGGTCAACAAATAAATAAAGCTAAAACAATAGTGTTTTTTAGCAAATCAACAAAGGAAGACCAAAGGATTGCAATAAAGAATATGTTGGGAGTGACCGAAATCCGACGCTATGAGAAATACTTGGGTTGCCCTCCTTAGTGGGGAGGAATAAAAAATCCAGCTTTAATTACATAAAGGAGCGTGTGTGGTGTAAGCTTCAAGGGTGGGAAGAGAAGCTCCTTTCTCAAGCCGGGCATGAAATTTTAATTAAGGCGATTGTCCAAGCAATTTCAACATATACCATGAATTGCTTCAAGCTTCCCATTGGCCTTTGTGAGGAGTTAAAGGGCCTTATACGGAGGTTTTGGTGGGGTCAAAGAGAAGATAGGCGGAAAATCCATTGGGTGAGGTGGGAGGAACTATGTAAACCCAAGGGTGAGGAAGGAATGGGGTTTAAGGATCTTGCTTTGTTCAATGATGCTCTATTGGCGAAACAAGCATGGCGGCTCCTCCAAAATAAAAACTCTCTTCTATATAGAGTTTTCAAACCAAGGTTTTTCCCAAATGGAACTATCCTAGAAGCACCACAATCATAAACGGGGTCATACGCTTGTAGGAGTTTACTTAAAGGGAGGGATGTGTTGATGGAAGGTTTGAGGTGGAGGGTGGGAGATGGTGAGAGTATTAATGTGTGGAGTGATCCGTGGCTGCCCTCTGAATTTCTACCCTTTGTGTCTTCACAAGCTGTAATAGGATTTGAAAATATGAGAGTTTTGGAGCTAATCAAACTGGGTTCAAATATGTGGGATCCGAAGCTTTTGCAACAACTTTTCTGTGCAAGGGATATCTCTTTGATTGAGTCCATTCCCCTCTGCTCTAGGAAGACTGATTGATGACACATTATTTTGGCCCTTTACTCCATCAGGTTCCTATACAGTGAAATCAGGGTATAGGTTTTTATACAAGGAACGAAGCATGGACAACAATGACTACAATCCAGAGATCAATGGCTTATGGAGGAGGGTGTGGGGGCTGAAATCCCAACCAAAGGTCAGGAATTTCCTTTGGCAAGCTGTCAAGAATGCTATCCCAACCAAAAGTAATCTCAAAAGGCACAAAGTTATGTTGGAGGATTGCTGTGAACAATGCAATGCAGAGGTTGAGGACTTGGTGCATGCATTGTGGTCATGTTCGCTTCTTAGCTCGGTGTGGGAACAGCAGAGCGAGTGGCAGTTTAGGATGGAAGTGTCTTTTGACATGTTTAGGGAGTTGGTGGAATATGTAGTGGAGAAAGGTAAAAATTTGGAGCTTTTTGCAACAACAGTTTGGGCAATTTGGCACAGACGGAATGCACTTCGGACCAGCCAAACCCCTTTCCCAATCCAACAAGTGCAACAGCTGGTTCGGTCACTCAGAATAGATTTTGCACGCTCATTACAACCGAGCCCCCTAGCCCAAGCCTATCCAACCTCTCCGAATCCTTTTGACAGACCCCCACCCTGGCCAAACATTAAGATAAACTTCGATGGTGCATGTTTTCGAGACCAAAATATAGCAGGTGCAGCAGCAGTTATTAGAGACAGAAACGGGTTGATCCTAGCATCAATGGCAAACAAGTTTCCTCTTTCTCATTCTACGGTGGCAGTCAAACTACTTGCAGCTATGAAAGCAATGAAGCTGGCTTTAGAGCTTAGGCATAAGTCGATAATTCTTAAGGGCGACTTAAAGATTGCAATTGAGGCAATGCAGAGCGGCCTGCCCTCGTTGGCTGACTATGGACACCTTCTGGAGGAAGGTAAGAGCTTGGCGGATGATTTTGAAGTATTAGAGTTTAGTTTTGTTCCAAGACAATGTAATACTCTAGCCCATAAAATTGCTAGACATGCAAGACATGTTAGCGACTATACGGTATGGATGGAGGATGTTCCTCCACATTTATCCAATGTAACCCTTATCACAATACCATCATAAATAAAATCACAATGTTGTTTCTCAAAAAAAAAAAGAAAAAGATTTAAACATTCTATTGTCTTCAAGGCTCTATTCTTGTGTTGTCACAAAACAAATGAATAGTAATGAGTATTACATTACAACATCTTGTATTTCTTGTAATACATATCCCTATTCCTATGTAATCACCATTACATTCTACCAAACTTGCCCTTAATGTGTTTATAACTACCTTTTCAGTTTTGCTTAGTAGTTTTGTTTTTCCCTTAGCATTCACGTCCACTTTCTTGGAATTATTCTATTTTACCATTTTAAAAGCTACTTTATCAATTATATCATATCATTTTATAACACACCCAACATCCAAACTTTTATTTATCTCATCTATTCATAAAAATATTAATTTCACCAACTCTTTCTCTCTCTTCCTCTTCATAAAAAATAATTAAAAATAACCACCCACCACCATAAAATGCAATATAAACCTTTTACAAGTTGCTACATTGCCATCATAAAAATAGGATGACACTATAACAATTGCAAATTTGTTTGCAATTGCAAGACTTTTCAAGACCGGGTAATGGGGGGTTTTTGGGGCTCTAATGCTAAATATTACCAACATATAGTATTTACAAGACCCAATATGAGTGCTCTTAAGTGTCCAACTTATTTAGTTGAAATTGAAATTTTTTTGCTAAAAGTACTTAGATAAAGGTAAAAGTTAGTTGAAATAGTACAATGGGACTCATGAATAGTACAAAAAAGTGCAGTGAAACCCATAAATAATAGTAAAAACAAGCAGAATAGTAAAATAAGCTATCAAAAATCATTTTTTGATACTATTCATGAGTCTAACTGTATTATTTCAGTTACTTTTTAGCTTTATCTATAGTACTTTCAGTAAAAAAATTTCAGTTTCAGATAAATAAGTTATTTCCAAACAGACACTAAATGTAGAAAAATTTGGTTTAGCAGTTGACACTAGAAAGAAAGGAACAAATATTATTAATTCTAGTTGTTGGATGGTTCTATACGAACAAATAGAACAAACTTAATTCTTTCAAATTCTTCTATTATCAATAAAAGGAATATAACAAATATTGATTTAGCAGTTCTTATTTAATTAGTTCGATGGCTATATACAAATTAGCAATTTTTTATTCTTTCGGGTTCTGACCATCTTTAAACTTTGTGCCTCAAATGCACAAAGTAGGATTGATGTGATTATCCTTCCTCAAATATTACTTTTGTCTTTAATTATCGATTATCCCAAAAAGTTAAACTATTAGAATATGATAAATTTAATCATTTAACTACATACTTTTAACCGTGTCAAATATGCAATGCCCTATGCACTTAATGTCGCTATCCTTCTTTTGTAATTTGATTTTCAAAAATGAGTTCTACCCATAAATTTGATCATTTGCAAATGTCTCACCTATAGAATTGAGGTTGCTTTCAATCATTTTCAACAAACTACTTGGCAATGGTGGCTCTAGAAATTTTTTTTTTTAGGGTAGTTACTAACAAACTTAAATTACACAAAATTTAATAAAGAGACAACTTGAATTTATCAACGTCACAAACAAACAAAAAAAAAAAAAAACACGCAAATACATGAAAACTAACAAACTTAAATTACACAAAATTTAATAAAGAGACAACTTGAATTTATCAACGTCACAAACAAACAAAAAAAAAAAAAAAACACGCAAATACATGAAATATTACAATTTTTTGTACTACCAAAGAGAGAGAAAAAAAAAAGACTAATAAAAGATAAAGTGGAAATCGAAAATGCTGATATGAGAATAATAAAGTGATCACAATAATTTCATAACAAATCTTATGCAACAAGCTATTATTGGTGGGTAAAACATGCCAATATTGAGCCCAAATTTGAATTAGTAACAATTTACCACATAAGATTTATTGTGAAAATATTGTGGATGTAGCATTACTATTATTTTTGTTGAATTCAAATTTTTATAATTCTCAGATAATGTTGTTTAGCATTTTTATTAGGGTGGTCAAAATAAGTATATATTATATATAATATTTTTTTTGCAAGTATATATATACATTTTTTTTTTCAAGTGAGGGTGGTCAATGAACATATTAATTTAAAGGCAAAAATTCAAAATTGACCATCTAAGTTTCAACTGTTGTCATTTCAATCCTCTAAGTTTTAGTTTTGTCATTTCAAGTGGGGTCTTTTTTATTTTATTTTTTAATTTCGTAATTAAAAGAAAATGTAATACTGTTATTACAAAAAAATAATAATAATAATAAGAAATAAGGGGAACGACGTCGCTCCCCACTGAAAACAAAACACAAAACCCAACCCCACGCCACTGGTACCCTTGCTCGCCAATTTATGAGAAAACGCAATTAAGGGGATGATGGAAAAAGAAAGAGAGGGAAAGTGAAAGAGTGAGAGATTGAGAGGGGGAAAGGGTTATTCTCTTCTGTTAGATAGCAATTGTAGTTTAGTATTCAATTTAAAGGCCTTTTGACAAGTAGTAAATTCATGTGCTCAAGTATAGAAGGTGCCAGATTCATGTGATATTTCACATGTGTCATGCTTCTAATTGTCGAACTCTACTTGTTTATGAAGTTATAGAACTCACCAAGTAATCCTTGTTCAAAGAAGTCTTGTCGGATGAGAAGTCCAAGAATCATTCACCATGAATTTAAAGCTATCTTTGAAATTGAGGAATACTCTGAGTTGTAACACCAAGCTATGGTCTTTCATTTAAGAGAATCAATCAGACCTAAGCTACAATGCCTTGCCTTGCCGTCTCCCTCTCCCTTTCCCCCTCTTTCTTTCTCCCTCAGCCCCTTAATTGTTTTCTCAGAAATCGGTGAGGTAAGGCATCGATGGGGTCTGGTTGGGTTTTGTGTTTTGTTTTCAGCAGGGAACGACGTTGTGTCCTTTTCTTTTCTTTTCTTTCTTTTTTTTTTTTTTTTTGTAATAACAGTTTTACATTTTCTTTTAATTATGAAATTTAAATATAAAAAAAGCCTAAAACAACGTCGATTTGGTTAGTAAATGGCAACAACTAATGGAAGGGTAACAGAGTACTTAATTGACAAAATTTGAAATTTAAAAGACTGAAATAACAAAACTAAATCTTAAAAAATTGAAATGACAAAATTTGAAATTTAGAGAATTAGTTTTGAATTTTTGCCTAATTTAAACTAATTATTTATATATATATTTTTTGCTAAGTATAAAAAAATTTTGACAAATGAGAATGGTCCTGATCACATGCATAAAAGTGGAGCCGCCACTGCTACTAGGAAAATGCTCACCTGCACAATTGACTTATCCATTATTTTTGACAAGATCCAGTGGATTGATGTTATCTATTATTTTTGACCAACTCTAAGGATTTTTGACAAACTACTAGGAAAAAAGCATACACAAACTACTAGTCAATTGACGTGTCCACTATTTTTCGACGTGTCCACTATTTTCGACAAACTTTTTGATAAACTACTGGGAAAGGCTCACTTAACGCTATCTCTGAGTCTCTGACAGACTTTTTGACGAACTACTAGGAAAGGCTCTCTTAAAAAAACACTATTTTAGACAAACTTTTTGATAAATTAACTACTAGATTTCGTCGGGACTGAAACGCCATGAAAGTCTTTCGAAAGCTATGACGGTCCGAGAATAATAAAGGGAAGGCATATGTTGTATTGTTATTATTTGGGAATTGGGAGCTTCGCCTGCCTTTTCCTCGTAAAATATTAAGTGGCTTTAGCCTCAGCTATAAATGGTTAATGTGGGGTGAAAGTCTAACCTTATGTATTGGGTCTAGGACTCTATTTGAGGGTTACTGTGTGTCCGAATAGATGAAAGCGGTTGAGAAGGAGTCTGTATGAAAGAAAGATACCTGAAAATGAAGAGGTACAGTCCGAAGAGAGCACCAGTGGTCCGAAGAGGTCATTCTCCTCGGATGCAAATATTCTTAGTCAAGCAAATATCTGGAGGGTTCGAGTGATCTTCCTAACAATTTCAATAATAAGGATAAGTTTTGGGCATGCCTGGAAATGACAAGAACGGGAAAATATCTAAAAGGAAAAGCTGCTACTATCACATTAAATGTACTACATTTGCTTTTCTGGCTGCATTAATGCGGAGAAGACCCTTGAATAGTGTAATCTCAGCTACTACCACTCACAGAGAGTTAAAGAGAAGACCTGACATGATATATACTCAAGTGGATACTTAGATAAAGAACAAGTGGACGATGAAGATGAGAGGGGAGGATGCTATCTAAAGGAAAATAACCTCTGATGAAAAAAAAAAAAAGAAAAAAAAAGAAAAAATTTTTTTTTTTTTTTTTTTTTTTTTTTTTTTTTTTTTTTGTGTTCTTGTTGAAGCTCCTAAACCTTCCAAATACTTTTTACAAAAACCATCTTTTGATCTTGTTTCTTTTAATTTTGTTATGTATTTTGTTATTTTAATAGAGGTGGGTTACGACAACCTAACGGAACTGATCTCAAGTAGATAAAGTGTCAATTTTTAAACCATAGGTAGACAACTTAAATTTTGGCCAAACCATAGGTGAATAAGTTACAATTAGCCCTATATATAAGGTGATGTTGCTAGTTTTATTTGTTTGATTTTTTCCTAGATTAATGCTTATTTTTGTTACTATTTTAAATAATTCTTCTCTCTTTCTTATTGTTTTCTTTTTAACCGTACCTAAGAGCATTCACAGTGATGCTCTCATATTGCTATATTGCTATTTTTAACAATCAACACCACAAAAATTGAGTTACATTGGTGGTGTTATTTTTAAATTTCTTAACAATTGAGCTACAGTAAACTGCCATCTATGGCAGTCTACTGTAGCACAACTATTATAAAAAATAATATTCTTTATTCCATGAACATCTCTTTTTCTCATTAAAATATTGCTCTCTCTCTCTCTCTCTCTCTCTCTCTCTCTCTCTCTCTCTGGTTCTACCTTTCTCCAAATTTATGAGTTTTGTTTTTTGCAGTTGTCGTTGTTGGTAGGGTTCCATTTGGGGCGGTTGTCACGCTGTTGGTAGGTTTCGATTGTCGACGTTGGTGTTTGTGCTTTGGTGCCTAGGTTGGGTTTAAAGAAGCTGTGGGTTTTGTTAGGTTGAGTTTGCGAAGTTGTGGGTTTTCTGGGTTGTGCAGTGGTTCAGTGGGTTTGTGGTTGGTTTGGCGGGGTTGGTCGATGGTTGTAATGTGTGGGTGGGGATTTGTGGGGGTTGTGGGTTTGTGATTTGGTTTTGGCTAGGAGATTTGATTTGTGGGGTTGTGGGTGGCAGTGGTGTTTGTGGTGGGTGTGGGTTTATTGGTTCTTCTAGAGAAGAGAGAGAGATACAAAGGAAGAAAGAGGAAGAGGCATTGAATGGGTTTGTTTGTTCTTCTAGAGAAAAGAGAGATAGAGAGAAAGAGAGACGAAGAGGAAGAAAGAGGAAGAGACATTAAGGAAGACTAAAGAAAAAAAAAGAATAAACAAAGAATATTTAAATGAAGTGGTAAAATAAATAGAACCATTGATGTTGAGTATATTGTAAAGTGATGTATTAAAATAGCTTTTTGAGTTCTTAAATGCTAAAATTTATATTAGCATCATGGTTTTCAAACTTGGGCCGCTTAGAGAACTGGTAAAGGGAGATGTTTAAGGTTTTAAAGATTCAATCGAGGTTGAACCGTGATGATGTCATAATTAATTTAATAATTAATAAAAATAAAAATAAAAGTATTAAATTTATAAATCTTAGCAACATTGACTAAAATATCTTAAAAATTTGAAACAAACTCTCAAATAAAAGATTATTACTTATTCTTATTATACCTAAATTATATAAGTTAATGAATTACCTATAATGTTTAAAAAAAAAAAAAATCTAAATAAGAGTAGAAATGATGAGATTTATAAAATAAATTAAAAAAGAAAAAAGAAACTCAATTATGGACTTTTAGTAAATAGAGTACCACGGTGGCTATTTTGACTATTTGCATTGTGCAAAATAGGAACCTGGGAAGATTTTTTTTTTTTTTAGGAGGTGGGAAAAAGGTTCATTTTCAATTTTATTCTCATTAATCTATTTTGACTCCCACCCACGCACCCACCAATGTGAATTCTGATTTATCTCTTCACATTGCATTTGTCACTTTCCTTATGATGCTTTATTTCCTTCTTACAAAGTTACCCAGCACCAGCCAGTACCAGTACAGTACTCTTACTTCCCTCTTCTTCCTCCTCACATCTGCGACTCAGCTCATCTTTTTATTTATTTATTTTTATTTTATTTTAAATTTTAATCTCACCATGCCATCAGTTTTTCACAAATTTCAGACTTACGGTTAAATTGGCTTATGATTCGAATGATTTTTCTAGTTAGACCTCGGTTCAACCGGTACTCTCATATTTTTTATATGCCCAGTTCTCATATATAAAAACCCGTTTTCATGAACGGTTAACGGTTAAACTAGTTGGACCGTACGGTTCAGTCCGAGTTTAAAAACCATAAGCAGCATCATTATTCTCTTAATTTTTTTCCCATCTTCTCTCTCTCGATCTGGGTTTGGTGTGATAAGAGAGGGGGTGATTCTACCAAAGTCATTTTAGACTGAAACATATTTTTCAGTTAGAACTCCCAAAATTGATAGAAATGGCCAATTTTATTTGGAATGGTCCAGTATTTAAACCAAGATGGAACAAGGGGTATGGTTGTGCCAAATTTGTCGTCGACATGAAAAATTCCAGCCATTCCAACCGGAATGGAATGGATTTCAAAAACATTGGTTTCAACAACCTCATAAAATAATATTTGAATTTCCTCTTTAAAATTGGTGATACATCGGTTTGTAAGTTTAATGTAGTAAAATATTTGTAGTACGCTACTTATAGCCCTATCCAATTCCAAAAATGAGTTTGCTTCTTGTGACAAATAAAAAATAACATTTTTGGATTCACTAATTGTCTTAGACTTAATAATGACATCTTTTGTGGTGCCCTAAATCTACAATTTAAACCCCTCCTCCCCCTCCCACACTATCTATGAATCTACCTATGAAGAAAAAATATAACTTTAATTTTTAATTTGAAAGTT
This sequence comes from Quercus suber, assembly GCF_002906115.3. Classification (NCBI taxonomy): domain Eukaryota; kingdom Viridiplantae; phylum Streptophyta; class Magnoliopsida; order Fagales; family Fagaceae; genus Quercus; species Quercus suber. The sequence goes on from NW_027069713.1 coordinate 17,011, forward strand.
TCAACTTGATAAGTCATGACAATCTAAACATTCCCTCCATAATTGAAGAACTGCCTTGTCATTTATAATATCTCTAGAAACATGTTTAGAGTAGTTGTGGATGTCTTTGTTATACTTTTTGCTCTTAAATATTGTTTTTGCTCTATTATTTTTATTTAAAGCCTTTCTCTGCCTCTCTTTCTCACTTTCTCTCATATGGAGATGAAGAGAAAGTAGCGGTGGAGCTAGGGGGAAGGGGGGCAATGTGATGTTCCAATTTGATTGATTGTGTGATGTGTGTGGGTGTGTGATGAGTCCCACATTAGGTATTTACTGAGTTGAACTAGACTTTATTAACAACTGCAAGAAGCCTCAATTGTGGCTAGTCATTTTGAGGTATAGCGCAGATGTGTCTAGCATTTTTCCTTGGGTCGTAACATATCGTATCAGAGTTGGCCCGGTAATCCTGTGTGGGTTTAGAGACACTACCCCACAAAGTGGGCCCTAATGATGACGTTAGGGATTTAAGTGGGGGAGATTGTGATGTCCCAATTTGAATGATTGTATGATGTGTGTGGGTGTGTGATAAGTCCCACATCGGGTATTTACTGGGTTGAATTAGGTTTTATTAACAACTGCAAGGAACCTTAATTATGACTAGTCTTTTTGAGGTATAGTGCAGATGTGGCTAGCGCTTTTCCTTGGGTCGTTACATTCCAAGTAGAAGGTTCATCACCAAAATCCAATGAGTAAAACCATGTAGAAGGTAAAATTTCTTAACAAGAATAAAATTGTCAAATAAGGTTTAAATCTGCATGAGTAAAATCACATTGACGATTAAATTCTCAAAATGAGAGTAGCCATGTGATTAAAGTCATAAGATTAAAACCAACAAGTAAAATCAGAATAACTATTATATTCTAAAAATGAGAATAAAAGTCTTATAATTAAATTCACAAGGTTAAAACCAACGAGTAAAATCATATTGATTATCAAATTCTCAAAGCGAGAGTAATTCTTATGATAAAATTCACAAGGATAAAATCAATGAGTAAAATCATATTGACAACCAAATTCCCAAAGTGAGAATAAGTCATATGATTAAATTCACAAGTTTAAAAAAAAAATTTATTATGTGGTTAAATTCATGAAGTACAACCATTTTAACAAAGTACTATGGTTAAATTCATGAAGTATAAAACCAACAAGAGCAACCATATTGACAAAGCAAAATTCTTATAAAGTAGCAAAATATTCTAAGTATCAAAGAAGCACCAAGATTAGAAAGAAGCATATGAAGGTTTTAAAATACTTCAGTTGTTCACAAAATAAAGAACACAAATATTGTCTTCTTGAAATATACTTGACAAAACATGGACGAGAACTAGCCTAAAAACTAGGGCAAACCAAAACAAAAATAAAAATGAAGTTTAAACAGGGGTATCAACAAGGGGATTAACTGGTGCATCTTCAGGGCCTTCTCCTTCATCTCCTCCTTCCACTCCAGCTTGCTCATTGTCTCGGGCCCATTCAGTAACTTCATTAGCCATTATCTCCTTATCAATGGCCTTATATTCAATATTAGAGTAGTCAAACTTAGTGTGATGCTTCATCGTCCATTGTCAGAGAAGCTCAAAGTCTTTAAAGTATTCATCAAAAGTGGCAATTAAGCCACAACCTTCTCACATTCAGAGTTAAGCTTCAACATGGCAGATTGAATCTTCTCATCCTTCTGAATGACGAGCATCTTTTCTATCCTCAGCTCGTCAGAGACTTCCTTCAACTTGGCCTTAGCATCATTAGCCTCTCCCATTGCTTCAATCAGGTCCTTCCTTAGCGTTAAGCTCTCGGCCTTTACAACTTAAATCTGAGAATTGGCCATCACCACTTTCTCTTCTGTCGTAAGGTAATTAATCGGCAGGTGCAATGATTCTCCAAGAACCTAGAGGAAACAAGTACATATGTTTAAAATTAAAAAAGAAAAAAAGAAAAAAGAGAGAGAATAGTGTTAAAAGAAAAGAAGACCTCACTTGCATGAGTTTGTGAATATGACGACTAACAAGCTCATAAGAAGGCACTAAAGACAAGGCCTTGAGCTCCTCCTTAGAGATGAGATTGTGCGCCCGTCCAAGGGCCATCGTAGGATCAGTCCAAACACTCTCACCTTTCTTCTGCTTCCCTTTCCAAGTCTGAGGAGGAGAAGGAAACTCATCAATCGATACAGCAGGAGAAGAGGGCAAAAGGGTATGGACGAGGCTGGAAATGATGATCCCAGAATTGCCTCATTTTTTAGCTTTTTCAGAGGCGAATCTATCTTTGACAAAGGCTCATTCTTTTTCCCTTTGTCTCAAATATATTTATCTTGACTAAAGTGAGTAGCCATCTCTGCAAATCACGAAGATATTGACAAAGGTAAAAAATTAACGAGGTTAAAGCACAAAATCCAAACACTTACTTCTCTCTTCCCTATGAATTAACTGACTAACGTAAGTCGAAGGTTCAAGCCTTGAGAAGTGATTGTACAAAGATCATGGGTCGACAGGCTCATCAAAATCCTTGATACCAAGAGCAAAATCCAGAGCAGCTTGGACTCATCCTTGATATCTACTCTTTAAGCCTAGACGAATAAAAGCTGTAAAGAGAAAAGGTTAGAATAAAGAAAATATATATATATATATATATATATGGACGACGTAAAAACCAAAAGAGGGGAAACACACACCGAGTGTGGAAATCTCCCACTTACGTAGCAATATGGGCACCTCGCCCTGAACTTCATTAGAAGCGGTTTCTTAATCTTTTCTGTAGATGAAGAAGTACCTTGACTTCCAGTCATGAAAGGAAGAGGGATAACCACAGAGGAATCTCAATTTCCTATCCCACGAACGAAACTCAAAGTACCCATAGGGGGTCGAGAGTTTTAGACGATAAAGGAATAAGAACTTGTTCAATTTTATCATGCTTCCTTCATGGATAGATGTCCAAATCGACATACAACTCACAACTGTCTGCCAAGCGTTTGGGACAAGCAGACCATGAGCAATTTTTAAATGACCAAGTAGTTTGTGAATAAAGGGATGGATAGGAAATCGAAGGCCACACAAAAAAAGTGGCTTCATAGAAATACACCTGACCATGGGCAAAAGCACATGCTTTCTTGTCTGGACGAGGGAGACGCACTTTCTTCTCGGCTGGAAATTGAAACCTTTTTCTAAACCTCCTCATATGTTTCTCTTCCAAAACACATTTTTCGGCCAAAGCATGGAAGGGCTTTTTTGAAGAAGATGAAGAGGGTTTCGACATCACCATGTTTACCTCCATACCTATAGGGTTGTCACTAGATGACAACATGACAACCCTATATTAAACTCACTAGACCTAACACCCACACCCATAACCATCTCCTTGACCATCTCACTCACCAAATGATACTGAATCCAGGAATGGCAAATTAAGGGGTGAACCTTGAGCAACACCAGCCTAAGGGCACAGTCTCAAGACACAAATAAGCCCACTTGGGGACGTTGACCACCCAAGGATTCAAGGAAAACACCTAGCCTAGCAAAGAAAAAAGAAACAAAGGGGGAATCTACCCTAATAGCAATATAATCAACCATGAATTAAGAGAGAGTAGAGACAACTCAATGGAAAAATAAAGGAAAAGAAACTTAGAAGCTTGAAGAAGATAGAAAGAAGAGGAACATGAAAAGTTTTTAAGGAAAGACACGATTTCAGGCGTAGGAAAACGAAGATAACACCTTCGCACATCCAACCAATAAAAGGCCGAAACGTGTCCACATTTTGATGTACGAGTCATGTTGCATTAAATGCAAAAGAAAGAGAATCCTAAAAGTCATCAGCAAGCATAAACAGACCTTTCATATTCCTACGATCATCAAGAAGACTAACGAAGGAATAAGGGGGCAATTGACGAGTACTCGATTTAGAATCGTCCATAGTCTAGGTGACCATACAACATTAACCATGAAGCAATAAATGACTTCGTAACCAACGAGTAGCAATGATCAGAAAGGCAATTATAAGTCAGTTAGTTGTGCGTTTGGATTCGCGTTTTAAGTTCAGCGTTTGCGGGTTTTTTTTTTTTTCAAGTATGTATGAATAGTAACCAGCACTGTTCATGCACATGGATTCACTGTGCAGGAGACAAAATGCATTTCTTATGCACTGTTCATGTACTGTTTACGGGTCCCACGGTACTATTCATAAATTTAAAAATGATTTTACTACAGTGATTTCAATTTTTAGCAAAATAAGTTGTATCCAAGTGGACCCTAAATCTTCATTTAAGCTTAAATATACGTTACACATGCAATCCTAGAGGACCATTAAAGGCCACCAAGGGCTGTACAAGAGCAGGCTTTAAAAAGGCCGTCAAACCCCAGGTGAAAGCTACGCCCACCAAATATACAGAATTACATTATGATTCTTTGAGAGATATTGAGAAGCTTATTGACTTAGTCATTGGAGAACCTTTGGCTAACAACACTCCGGTGCCTTTCTCTCTCATCTTTGTGGGGAACATCTCCTTGTCCAGAGCTTAGACAAGGTCAACAACTAACGACCATTTTTGGCATCATCACACAATATAATGAATATGTTTTTTTTTTTTTTTTTTTTAAGACTTTCTTGTATTAGAATATCACTTAATCTTAACATTATTTTTTTCTTTTTCAAGTTGGTCTCAAGGACTCACATTTATGTGCATGTGTATGCTGCTTTTAAACATCCCTCTTAAAATTAAATCCTTGCTTCTCCACTAGCTTGGCTTGCATGAAAAAATAAACTCTTTTTAGGGTTTTTATTTAATTTGGTTAGCTTTGGGAGCTTAAAATTCTAAAGGACAAATGTGAACCCCAAGGGTGAAGAAAAGACTACATTATTGTGGGGGGTGAAAGTCCAACCTTATGTATTGGGCTTAAGGCCTTACTTGAAGGTTACTGTGTCTCCGAAGAGATGAAAGCGGTTGAGAAGGAGTCCGTATGAAAGAAAGATACCTGGAAATGAAAGGGTAATGTCCGAAGAGAGCACCAGTGGTCCGAAGAGGTCATTCTCCTAGGATGCAAATATTTTTGGTTAAGCAAATACCTGGAGGGTTCGAGTGATCTTCCTAACAACTTCAATGATAAGGATAAGTTTTGGGCATGCTTGGAGATGATAAGAACAGAGAAATATCTAAAAGGAAAAGCTGCTACCACCACATTAAATGCACTGCATCTGCTTTTTTGGTTACATTAATGTGGAGAAGATCCCTGAACAGTGTAATCTTAGCTACTACTACTCACGAAGAGCTAAAAAGGAGACCTGACGTGACATATACTCAAGTGGATACTTTGATGAAGAATAAGTGGATGATGAAGATGATAGAGAGGGATGCTATATAAAGGAAAAAAGCCTCTGATAAGAAAGGAAAAAGGAGGGAGAAGAAAACAAGTTCACTGTAGCTCTAATAATTGTGTTCATCTTTCATTCAATAATATACCTCTTTGGACATCAATTTGAAGAGCTTTTAAGTGTGTTTTTATGTCAATTCATTCTTTAACACCATAGTTAACTATTGTTTAGTTCACAATCATCCTAGCTTTTTTGCCCACTCTCTACAAATTCATTGTTCTGGGTTCATTGGGCTCATAATCCAAACCTTTTGGGCTTGGGCTACAAATCCTAACCCCACAATTGGCGCCGTCTGTGGGAAGAGCTTAAGCGAAAGTGGAAGTAACAGTTGATAATGGCTGAACCAAGGCAACAACCAGCAGAATCTAGGGCATCTCAACATGTAGACCCTTTTCTCAATTTGGAACAGAGACAAGATCGTGAAGGTAGTGTGCATACTACGCATACTGATCGAAGCTAACCACATGATGGAAGTCACGTGTCTCATGCAGAGAAGAACCAAGATATGCAACTAGAAATTGAAAGGCTAAAGAGGGAGTTGCGCCATGAAGAAACAGATTTCTTCGCATTCTGATGAAGATTTCGGTGACGAGCAGGATGTCACTTACAAGTAGAGATCTCAGACACCAATCAGTGAATCCTTTTCCTATGAAGAAGAGTATCATCGCAAGAGGTAACCTCGAAGCCATCACGTGGAGGCGTAGGGAACGATGCTATGAGCAAAGCCTTAAATCAAATCTCTAGGTCACCCTTCACGCGCAGGATTGAAGAAGCAAGACTTCCTCGACGTTTTAACCAGCCGACCTTCACCATTTATAATGGTAAAACGGATCCTGTGGAACATGTGAGTCATTTTAATCAAAGGATGGCTGTCTATTCCAAAGATGAAACTCTGATGTGCAAAGTTTTCCCCTCCAGTCTTAGACCGGTTGTAATGAGATGGTTCGACAGCCTAGAAGCAGACTCCATCGACTCCTTCAGAGAGTTCACTCAAGCATTTGGTTCCCATTTTGTCACATGCCGAAGAGTGGCTAGGCCTCTGTCTTCACTGCTATCCTTGAGCATGTAAGAGGGTGAGACCTTGAAAACGTATTCAGACAGGTACTGGGAGATGTTTAATGATATGAAGGGCAATTTTGATGGAATGGCCCTTAGCATGTTTAAGCTCAGCCTCTCCAATGACCATGGGTTAAAGAAGTCCTTAACTAGTAAGCCAGTTACTAACATGTGTCAGCTTATGGACCGTATCAAAAAATATAAAAGAGTTAAAGAAGATCAACAGCAATGGAAGGGAAAGGATAAAGTTATCCCCCAAGAGAGGAGAGATTTTAGGTCTGACCGTTACAATAACAACAAACCACAGAGAGATTTTGCTGGGCAGTCAGGATCAACAAACCTTCAAGCAGTTAACACTCTATTCAAAGAGCCAGTACACCAGGTTTTGGAAAAGGTTAAGAATTAACTATTCTTTAAGTGGCTAAATAAGATGGTGGGGAACCCTGAGAGGTGTAATCATAGTCTCTATTGCCAATACCACCAAGATCATGAGCATACCACAAAGGATTGCAGGAGCCTGTGGGATCATTTAGATTAACTAGTCCGCGAAGGCAAATTAAGACACCTCTTGCATCATTCCAGTGGCCGAGGGAGCCAGATGAACTCGAAGCCCCAAAGAGATGACTCTTCAAAGCCTCCATTAGGAACTATTAGCGTCATCTTTGCTGCACTAGGGAGAACAGGATCCTGGCCGTCCAAGGTTATATTGGTAGCTCGGTTTCCCGTAAGGGTCTTTGGCCAAGGTCCGAAGAGAGCTAGACCGAATACTCAACCGGTTTTAGGGTTCTCAGACGAAGACAAGATTGGAATCATCCAACCCCACGATGACGCTTTAGTAATCACCTTTAGAATTAGAGGGTATGATGTGAAGAGGGTAATGGTGGACTAGGGTAGTGCGGTAGAGATAATGTAACCTGATCTCTACAAGAGGCTGAACCTAAAACTTGATGACTTTACCATACAATTCTCTCATGGTTAGTTTTGAAGGAAGAGTCGTCACCCCGAAGGGCCAAATACGATTACTCGCACAGACTGGCTCAGAAGTAGTGGAGGTGGATTTCATTGTTGTAGATGTGTATTCCCCTTATACGACAATTGTAGCCAGACCTTGGCTTCATACGCTAGGGGCTGTTTCCTCTACTTTGCATAAAAAAGTTAAATATCCATCCGAAGGGCAAGTTTGTGAAATCCGGGGAGATCAGTCTGCGGCCAGACAGTGTTTAGTGACTGCCATCCAGCACAAGCCCGAAACGGAGTCCTCGGCCAAGGCCGAAAGGGGTTTATAGCAGTTAAAAAGTCGGGTACCGCCCGTTGAAGATCCAGACGAGGGCGCTAGATGTGAAGGTTTAATAAAAGTTGTTATTGGAAACAATCTCGAAAAGTTTTTTCAAGTCAGATCTCAGATGCCTCTACAGGAGAAGGAGGAGCTAATAGAGTTCCTTAAGAGAAACCTTGAAGTATTTGCCTGGAATGCTTACAAGGCCCCAGGGGTGGATCCAGAATTCATTTATCACCATCTGAAGGTCAACCCATTGATCACACCTGAGAAGCAACCTCCTCGGTGCCCATCTAAAGAGCATGCTGATGTAGTAAGAGAAGAAGTAACAAAGCTCAAACAAGCCGGAGCTATTAAAGAGGTTTTTTATCTTGAGTGGCTAGCAAACACTATGGTGGTGAAGAAGAAGAATGGGAAATGGCGAGTATGTGTAGACTTCACTGACTTAAATAAGGCTTGTCTTAAGGATCCATTCCCTATGCCAAAAATTGATCAGTTAGTAGATGCCACTGTCAGCCACCTCGGATGAGTTTCCTGGATGCCTTCCAAGGTTACCACCAAATATCGTTAGCCTGGATGATCAGGAGAAGACTGCATTTGTTACCCTTATCGGTAACTACCATTACAAGGTGATGCCCTTTGGTTTGAAAAATACAGGATCCACTTACCAAAGAATGATGACGAGGATGTTTGAGCCACAGTTGGGCAAAAGTATCAAAATTTATATAGATGACATGGTGGTAAAAAGTAAGATCGTTTCTGAACATATAAAGGATCTTGAAAACATTTTTGAAGTTCTAAGAAGGCATAAGCTACATCTAAACGCCTCCAAGTGCTCATTCGATGTAGGGTCAAGCAAGTTCTTGGAGTACATGGTGACTCACAGGGGAATTGAAGTTAATCCCAATCAGATAAAGGCCATCTGTAATCTATAGGCTCCTCGGAATCCCAAAGAAGTTCAAAAATTGACCGGAATGACAGCTGCCTTGAACTAATTCATCTCTCGGTCAGTAGATAGATGTAAACCTTTCTTCGTGTTGATCAACAAATGGAAAGGGTTTGAGTGGACCGAAGAATGTGCTTCAGCCTTCCAACAACTTAAAGACTATTTGGCTCGGCCACCAATTATGTCTAGTCTTGAACTAGATGAGGTCTTGTTTGCCTACATTGCGGTAGCTCCTTGTGCTGTAAGTTTGGTACTGATACGAGGGACCAAGGTGTGCAAAGGCCAGTTTATTATGTGAGTAAGTCATTACATGAGGCCGAGATTCGGTACCTGCCGTTGGAGAAAGCCATCTTAGCAGTAGTACTTGGTATGCGGAAGTTGCCTCACTATTTCCATGCACATACAGTCGTTGTGCTCACACAACTTTCGCTTAGAATCGTATTTAGAAGCGCGGACTCCACGGGAAGGATAGCTAAATGGGGCACTATCCTAGGGGCTTTTGACATCAAATACATACCCTGTACTTCGATCAAGGGCCAGGTTCTCGCAGATCTAGTGGCCGAGTTTACAGATCCTAGTTTAACAGAAGTAACAGTGGAGAAGGACATGGATGAAAAATTGGTTGACATGATTTCTCAACAGGGCCCATCACCTTGGGAAGTATATGTAGACAGTGCAGTGAATTAGAACGGTTCTGGTGTAGGGCTGGTGTTAATATCTCCAGAGAAGATCGTTATCGAGAAGTTAATGAGACTAAACTTCACAGCCACAAATAATGTGGCCGAGTACGAAGCTTTACTGATGGGAATGGCTATGATTCGAAGAACAGGAGGAAAGTCAGTGGACGTGTTCTTGGACTCGAGATTAGTCGTTGGTCAAGTACAAGGTGAGTTTGAGGCGAAGGATGAAAGAATGTAGGGATACCTGAGCCGAGCTAAACGTCTGCAGTCGGAGTTTGACTATTTTAATTTGCTCCACATCCCCAGAAATGGTAATGCGCATGTTGATTCTTTAGCCACGCTCGCTACCTCTTCGGCGCAAGATTTGCCGAGGGTTATCCTTGTCGAGGACCTGCATGGCCCTATAGAGGCAAGAAGAGAGGTAGCCCAAGTTCACCAAATTAGGGCTGGACTCAGCTGGATGGATTCTATAATTAAATTCTTGAAAGAGGATACTTTGCCCGAAGAGAGGGGTGAAGCTGACAAAGTTCGGTGGAAGGCGACCAGGTTCTAGCTATCTGAGAACCAGAAACTATACAAACGCTCCTATTCAGGACCGTACTTATTATGCATGCATCCTGAAGCGGCTGATTTACTATTGGAAGAGCTACATAAAGGAATTTGTGGGAGCCACACTAGAGGTAAGTCCTTGGCTCATTGAGCCATTACCCAAGGTTATTGGTGGCCGAATATGCAAAAAGAAGCCTAGGAGTATATTAAGAAGTGCGACCAATGTCAACGGTTTGCCTCAAACATTCATCAGCTAGGGGGAATCCTTAATCCACTATCCAGCCCATGACCTCTCGATCAATGGGGCTTAGATATCGTGGGTCCATTTCCTAAAGCCGCAGGAAACAGGAAATACCTTCTGGTCGGCACAGATTATTTCACTAAATGGGTCAAAGCTGAAACTCTAGCCAACATCAGAGACGTAGATGTGCAGAAATTTGTGTGGAAGAATATTGTCATTGGGTTTGGGATTTCTCATACTCTCATCTCGGACAATGGCCTACAGTTCGATAGTAAAGCATTCAGGAATTATTGTAGTGAACTGAGAATCACAAACAGATACTCCACCCCTGCCTATCCCTAGGGGAATGGGCAAGCAGAAGTAGTTGACAAGGTCATAATTAATGGATTAAAAAAGAGACTAGACGAAGCAAAGGGCAAATGGGTGGAAGAACTGCCACACGTATTGTGGGCATAGAGAACTACACCTTATAGGTCTACTGGAGAGACCCCATTCTCAATGACCTACGGAGCTGAGGCTGTCATACCTCTGGAGATTGAGTTCCCAACTATGAAAACTAGTTTGTCTAGTCCGATCAGCAACAATGAGCAGCTAGAAAATAGTTTGGATCTGATTGAAAAAAATGAGAGAAAATGCAATGGTCCGATTAGCACATTACCAATAAAAGCTCAGGCAGGACTGTGATGCCAACGTAAAGCTAAGGCCTCTAGAACTTGGCGATTTGGTACTCAGGAAAGTTGTGGGCACAGTAAAGAACCCAGCTTTGGAAAAGTTAAGACCCAATTAGGAATGACCATATCGTATTACTTCAGGAGCTAGCATTGGGGCATATTTCTTGGAAGATTTGGATAGTCATGTGATACCACGCCCCTGGAATGTAAACAACCTTAAAATGTATTATTATTAATCAAGCCTTTACTTTAATCATTATGCCAATTTATTATGTAAAGTTTTTAGACCTTTCCTAAGTGTTTAAACTTAAATCCAATCATGCCTGATGTCCTCGGACCAGATGATATGGGTTAGTTAACACTCGTTTACAAGTCTCCTAAGTGTTTAAACTTAAATCCAATCATGCCTGAAGTCATCAGACCAGATGATTTTGGTTAGTTAACACTCGTTTACAGTTCTCCTAAGTGTTTAAACTTAAATCCAATCATGCCTAATTTCTTCGGACCAGATGATTTGGGTTAGTTAATACTTGTATACAAATCTCCTAAGTGTTTAAACTTAAATCCAATCATGTCTGAAGTTCTCGGACCAGATGATTTGGGTTAGTTAACACTCGTTTACAAGTCTCCTAAGTGTTTAAACTTAAATCCAATCATGCCTGAAGTCCTTAGACCAGATGATTTGGGTTAGTTAACACTCGTTCACAATTCTCCTAAGTGTTTAAACTTAAATCCAATCATGTTTGAAGTCCTCGAACCAAATGATATGGGTTAGTTAACACTGTCTTGTAGTCATTATCAAAGTTTAAATTTAACAAATCATGCCTAAATAACTTCGTCTCGTAGTCTTAAATATTGGAATAATCTGAAATCAATACTTAGCAATACTCCTTGTGGATATTCAAGAAAACCTGTAATACCTTCACATCATTCATTACATTCTATGTTTGTTAATAACTCTTGTATGACTTACTTCTTCCAGTATTTGAATAAGGTGTTTGCATCACTAGCACGATATCATTGTTAAGTCTGCCTGTGTTACTGTAGTTACAAGTTATAGTTATTCACAATAATAATGAGTATCATAAGGTATGCAACGAAGACAATAAGAATAAAAGAGAAGCGATTTCATTAATTAAAAGAAGGTAGTTCACAATTCCTTACATAAAAAAAAATAATACAAGTATGAAATAAAAACTCCTAAATGTCTAAGCCTTCTCATGAGGAACCGAAGGGTTGGCAGCTTGACTGGACTGAGCAGCAGCAACTTCTGAGGCTTGTTCCTTAGACTCTGGAAGGGACTTCTCTTTTCCCAAGCCTTTGCCCTTATCCTGGGGAGCCTCAGCTGGCTTGCTTTGACCACTAGGTTGACCAGACTCCTTGGGAGCCTTAGGGTTGATAGGAGGGTCTTGGCCAATCAGGGAGTGCTCAGAGGTCTCTTGGAGTTGTGTGGGGGGAGAGGAGTCAGACCTTGGGAGTTCGCGAATATCAGGATCATAATAGATACTCCTAGGTTGCCTCAAGTCAGAGTCTGCAGAGACCCCATCAACATCTAGCGCTTTTCCCCAAGTTACATCATAGTACTCTAGGCAGACCGCGACAAATTGCTCAGTGAGGTTGGTTTGGGTCTCCTCCATCCCTACCTTATACACTGCCTGCCTTTCAGCCTCGACCGCCTCCTTGGCCAACTGAGCTTTCTTCTCGGCCAAGGTGGTAGTCTCCTTGGCTTTCTGAAGCTCAATCTGCAGATCCTTCACTAGCGCTCTTTCTGTTTCCAGATTGATCTCGGTCAAATTCAACAACTGGCGTTGGTCTTTGGCTTGCTTCATGGCATTTTGGAGACCAGCATCTAGGCTATTCTTCTCCTTGGTTACCTCTTTTAATTGCTCGGACAGGTGAGCAAAGTCTTCCTTTAAATTACCCAGCGTCTTTTTTGCCTCAGACCAGGAGTGGGCCTCTGCGTGGGCTTCGGTGTAGGCCTTTTTGTTTCACTCCTCGGCCACATAAACCTGCTGGGTAATTTGCGTAACAGAAGGAAAAATCAAAATATTAAAAAAAAAAAAATCAGCCGAAAAAGCAGATTAATTTACTTACCATGGCTAAATCCCTCTTTAGGGAAAGAAAGAGTTCGTACTAGCTGAAACACTTGTAGGAATCCATGTCTTATGGGAGGAGTAGTGGTTGCTCCAAAGCCTTAGCAACGAGACCTGCCTTTCCCCTATTATAATTTCTGAAAGAAGTCTCCCAGGGGATTGGAGCACCATCCAACTCCAGCCTCGGGGACTAGGTACGAGGTCCTCGGCGCACATCAGCCACGAGGGCATTATCACGGCTCTCTATAGACGAGGCCCTTTTACTTCGGTAGTTTTTGACCACCTTCTGTTGTTTGGTTCCTTTTGGAGGTGCTACCTCCCTTTCTTCCTTATCGATGAGGGGTCTTTTCTTCTTCGGATCTGGCAATGGCTTGGCGCTGAGATCCAAAGGAATTTGAGGAGGTGGTGGAGGAAGACTAACAACTGGCTGAAACATACTAGTCTCCTTGAGCCCAGCTTTTTTACCCCTATTCTTCATCAAATCTTTCAAGCTCGCCATGTCTTCTTCTTCTTCCAAAGAGTCTTCTGGGAGAGCTGTTATCAAGATAGAAGGATGGACACTAAATTGCCTGTCAACTTCCTCCTCGGTGTCCGAAACGTGTATCACTTGAACCTCTCCTGAAGCCTCTCCTCTGAATGTAAACTTATCAATTTGCTCTTTAAGCGAGGAAGTCAAAGAAGCAACACCTTCACCTTCTGCTACTGGTTCGAGAGGAACCTGTTGAATTGGCTGGACGAGCAACGGTGGACCTTACGGATTTGGATGTGGCACGGGGGGAAGATCAAATGGAGCCAAAAGGTCTTTCCGAGCAACGTCTATGTGGTTGATGCGATAATCTCCCTGTCTTATCGCGTTGCCAACTGGCTAAAAATCGGTCGGTTTAGGCGTGTAACCAAGAATAAGAGGAACTGACTAGAGTTGCCCATCTTAACTTACAAAAATTTCTGATCGTAGTAAATAATTGAGTGCGGCAGTGTTTGTGAGACTTAGCCGAGGGGAAACGTGTTCTTTATCTGTCAACATCACAACAGAACTTAATTAGAAACGGAGATCCTAAATCTACTGTTAGCAAACCTAAATCTAGGATGTCCTCACCTGGCTTTCCTGGTCAGGTTGGGCAGTGAAGACCGTCATGCCACGCGCCCGAGAAGATCAGATAGTCGTCTTTCATCCCTTTGTTAGATTTGGGAAGGTAGGAGACGAGCCTAATAGCGGCAGATTGGGATTTAAGATAATATCCCGCTCCTTTCTGACTATAACACTCGTACATATGTACCACGTCGAGTTAGGTGATTCCCAATCCTAGATGAGGGTTCAAATCGTCAATTGCTCCTAAGATTCTAAAGACGTTAGGCGCACATTGTTCAGGACTAAGCTTATGGTTTCGAAGGTAACTACTGATGATGGGGCCCATAGGGTTAGTCATTCCTCCTTCTAGGAAGGCGATGATGGGGATTATAATTTCACCTGCCTTTCGATCTGTTAGTATTCTTTCTGGAGGGAAATATCTCAAACCCACATCTTGAAGTATGCGATATGTGGCCCTAAATTCCTTTATCTGGGCGGGGCTATCCACCATATACTGAAATCTACCCATCTCAGTTAAACAAGAAAGAGGAGACTCTAAACGCAGTGACTGGGGAGTGACTACTCGATGGCCGAGGAAGCTAGCCGAGGAGAAGATGAAAGGTTTGAATAAATGAGAACTTACACAAACTAAGTCGGGGAATGATCTTTAAACTCGTAGAGATTCTTGCAAATTCTAGGTTTGATGATTGAAGAGCTCGATGGATTTGAGTGCTTTAGTTCGCTGGAAAATCTGAGAATCTACAAAGTAAAGGAGAAAAAACCTCTTCTGGGGCTTTATATAGGGACAAACGAAGGGGTAGAAGTCATCCCGCCCAAATTCTGAGGAAGAACCACGTCCGTTAGATCAGTAGTCCACCATTGGATACTAGAGACAAAACACCGCCTGGAGTAATTAATAGCGCTTTGGGAATACTGAAATAGTAGCAGCAGTTATGAAGCGCCTAAATCTATGCTCATACATGTGTGAACTCAGATATTTTTGTACTTTAAGCTTTCATTTCGTAACAAATCAAAATCCTATTTTTTCTTCTCGGGTATGAGCGAAAAATTAAAATTTTGAGGGGCTATTGTGGGGGGTGAAAGCCCAACCTTATGTATTGGGCCTAGGGCCCTACTTGAAGGTTACTGTGTCTCTGAAGAGATGAAAGCAGTTGAGAAGGAGTCTGTATGAAAGAAAGATACCTGGAAATAAAGGGGTACAGTTCGAAGAGAGCACCAGTGGTCCGAAGAGGTCATTCTTCTCGGATGCAAATATTCTTGGTTAAGCAAATATCTGAAGGGTTCGAGTGATCTTCCTAACAACTTCAATGATAAGGATAAGTTTTGGGCATGTCTCGAGATGATAAGAACGGAGAAATATCTAAAAAGAAAAGCTGCTACCGCCACATTAAATACATTGCATCTGCTTTTTTGGTCGCATTAATGTGGAGAAGACCCCTGAACAGTGTAATCTTAGCTACTGCCACTTACAGAGAGCTAAAGAGGAGACCTGGCGTGACATATACTCAAGTGGATACTTAGATGGAGAACAAGTGGACGATGAAGATGATGGGGAGGGATGCTATATAAAGGAAAAAAAACTCTGATAAGAGAGGAAAAAGGAGGGAGAAGAAAACAAGTTCATTGTAGCTCTAATAATTGTGTTCATCTTTCATTCAATAATATACCTCTTCGGACATCAATTTAAAGAGTTTTTAAGTGTATTTTTATGTCAGTTCATTCTTTAACACCATAGTTAACTATTGTTTAGTTCACAATCATTCTAGCTCTTTTGTCCACTATCTACAAATTCATTGTTCTGGGTTCACTGGGCTCATAATCCAAACCTTTTGGGCTTGGGCTACAAATCCTGACCCCACAATTATTTTTTAAAAATTAAAAAAGGAAAAATAAATAAATAAAACAAAGGAAGTTTGGGAAAAAAAAAGTTTACGGAGTGAAAAAAAAAAAAAAAATGAAGCATGTGTCCTTGTGACAATTTTTTTTTTTTTTAGGAGAAAAAACCTCTTCTGGGCTTTATATAGGGACAAACGAAGGGTAGAAGTCATCCCGCCCAAATTCTGAGGAAGAACCACGTCCGTTAGATCAGTAGTCCACCATTGGATACTAGAGACAAAACCCGCCTGGAGTAATTAATAGCGCTTTGGGAATACTGAAATAGTAGCAGCAGTTATGAAGCGCCTAAATCTATGCTCATACATGTGTGAACTCAGATATTTTTGTACTTTAAGCTTTCATTTCGTAACAAATCAAAATCCTATTTTTTCTTCTCGGTATGAGGGAAAAATTAAAATTTTGAGGGGCTATTGTGGGGGTGAAAGCCCAACCTTATGTATTGGGCCTAGGCCCTATTGAAGGTTACTGTGTCTCTGAAGAGATGAAAGAGTTGAGAAGGAGTCGTATGAAAGAAAGATACCTGAAAATAAGGGTACAGTCCGAAGAGAGCACCAGTGTGTCCGAAGAGGTCATTCCTCGGATGCAAATATTCTTGGTTAAGCAAATATCTGAGGTTCGAGTGATCTTCCTAACAATTCAATGATAAGGATAAGTTTTGGGCATGTCTGGAGATGATAAGAACGAGAAATATCTAAAAGAAAATTGCTACCCCACATTAAATACTGCATCTGCTTTTTGGCTCGCATTAATGTGGAGAAGACCCTGAACAGTGTAATCTAGCTACTGCCACTTACAGAGAGTTAAAGAGGAGACCTGCGTGACATATACTCAAGTGGATACTTAGATGAAGAACAAGGGACGATGAAGATGAGGGGGGAGGATGCTATTAAAGGAAAAACTCTGATAAGAAAAAAGAAAAAAACAAGTTCATTGTAGCCTAAAATTGTGTTCATCTTTCATTCAATAATATACCTCTTCGAACATCAATTTAAGAGTTTAAGTGTTTTTTATGTCAGTTCATTCTTAACACCATAGTTAACTATTGTTTAGTTCACAATCACTTAGCTCTTTTGCCCACTTTCTACAAATTCATTTTCTGGTTCATTGGGCTCATAATCCAAACCTTTTGCTTGGCTACAAATCCTGACCCTACAGTTAAGTATCACTATTTGAAACATATGTTAAGATGTATTATTATTAGTGAAATAATTAGGAATTTATCACTTTTTTAAAACTTAAGTTTGTAAAACTTGAGTTTACCATGTAACTCAAGTTCTAAGAATTTGAGTTTCATAAAAAAAAATAGCATAGCAAACTGGAAGACTATTTTTAAAAATGATATATTGCTAAATATTTTGCTAAATGACAAATTTAAATACAATACCTATTCTTCTCTTAAGATTCAGCCATGTGTCTATTTAACTAAAAAAATACACTTTCATCCAAATGCAAAAAAATCCACATGACATAATTTTAAGAGAATAATTTAAGAAACAACATCTACATCTTATACTTTCCTCAATTGTAATATATGGTCATTTTAGTCCTTTAACATTAAGAAAATAAAAGCGGTTACATAGAATTTTCACGACACTTTCCAAACATTTTCGCAACAAAATACTAACATCTGGAAAGTAAAATTACCGGTCACAATATTTTCACAAGGCTCTTGCAACAAAATAGTAAGCTAAAATGTTTGGGAGCTAGCTTAGGCGGCGAAGAAGGCTGTATTGTCTTTTTATTGTTTGTATTCAGCTAAAATGTTTGTATTCAGCCAGCCTCTCACATTTCATGGACCAGATGGCCTTGCCAATGGCTTTTTCTCTGCCTCCTTGGTCCAGGTGGGCATTCCCTGTTTTCTTTTCTTTTTTCGCAACAAAATAGTAAGCTAAAAGGCCTAAAATGTTTGGGAGCTGGGTTAGACGAAGAAGGCTGTATTGTCTTTTTAGTGTTTTTATTCAGTGTCTCACATTTCATGGACTCGATGGCCTTGCCAACGGCTTTTTTTCTCCGTCTCCTTGGTACAGGTGGGCATTCCCACCGGTTTTCTTTTTCTTTTTCTTTTTTTTCGCAACAAAATAGTAAGCTAAAAGGCCTAAATTGTTTGGGAGCTAGTTTAGGCAAAGAAGGCTGTATTGTCTTTTACTCTTTTTAGTGTTTGTATTCAGCGCCTCACATTTCATGGACTCGATGGCCTTGCCAACGGCTTTTTTCTCCGCCTCCTTGGGACAGATAGGCTTTCCTTTCCCACCTGTTTTTATTTTGGACATATCAGTTATCATTTATTCCAAAGCTGTTAAGCGTCTACAAAATTTTTAGGGTAAAATATCATTTTGTCCTTAAACTATCACAAAAGTTCGTTTTCGTCTTTAAACTTTCAAAAGTTCTATTTTCGTCCTTAAAATTTTTCAAACGTATTGATTTCGTCCCTCCCACATCAGTACTATGTCAAGTCACGTCAGCACTCCGTCAGAACTTTTGAAAATTTAGGGATGAAAATAAAACTTTTGAAAGTTTAAGGACAAAAAATGAACTTTTATGATAGTTTAGGGACGAAAATAGAACTTTTGAAAGTTTAGGGACGAAAAACGAACTTTTGTGATAGTTTAGGGACGAAAATGATATTTTACCCAAATTTTTAAGACTTTTATTTATTTTCAATATTTTTTTAACTGAAATTTTATTTTATTTTAATAAGAAGTTGCCACATCATCTATTAGCTAAATAAAATATAGAGATTAAAATTTACTATCACTTGCCATTATTATTTTTTAAAAAAAAGTGTCAAGTTAAAAAAAGTACTGGAGGTAAGTCAAACTCAATTATTAATATAAGAGGAATAGACTCCATTCAAATTTAAAACGGAAAATAAAACCTAGCTCTAATAGCTTAAGCATTTGCTACAATATTACCTTGTTTATAAATATGAGAGAGTGACCAACTATGAAGAAAGTTTACAAAGCAATGTTTATAAATAGGAGAGAATGATCTACTATGAAGAAA
The DNA here is from genome assembly GCF_002906115.3 of Quercus suber. NCBI lineage: Eukaryota > Viridiplantae > Streptophyta > Magnoliopsida > Fagales > Fagaceae > Quercus > Quercus suber. The sequence continues at coordinate 35,903 of NW_027069713.1, forward strand.
GTATCTTTATTTAATTGAATTGCATGAATACATGATAAGGAGAGAAAGCTTAGGAACATAACATTTCTACAACACCTTTTTTTTTTTTTTTTTTTTCAGCTTAGGTGAATCTTAGTATAATATTTTATTTTATTTTGAGTTTGACTTATAATAGGCTGACGCCTTAACTATCGTAAAAAATATTTTAAAAACATTTTATTGTGGTTATAACATAACTCTAAGGACTAATATTTTACAACAAAGAAATATATGAAATAGGAATCGATTTATTTCATATGACATCAAATATCAACCTTATAGTTTGACAATCTCAGTTTGATACTTGCACTTTTGAATTGGAAAATTCATTCATTAGATTCTAAGTTTATAACAAATTAGATATATTTTTTAAAATATATATTTTTCATTATAGAGTAATGGATCTATCTCTTCTAAAAAAAAAAAGAAAAAAAAGAGTAATGGATCTATCAAGGGATATATACATGGTTTTATTTCTACCACAATTTTGGACACTAGAGGTTTAGTCCCACCTATGGTTATCAAAATTGCGATTCAGATCGTAAAATCGTACGATTTTACTATCTCACCTCACCAAAAAGTTTAAAATCGTAACAGAATCGCAAAAATGGTAGGATTGTATGTAGGATCTTGTAGGATCGTATGGGATCCTACCGATCCTACCATTTGGCTTGATTTTTTTTTTTTTTTTATTTTTTTATTAAGTGGGATTCATTTAGGTAAGATAATCCACCTAAACCCACAAGCCCAATGGGTTATCAGAAGTAAGGTTTTCAGACCCGGACCGTTCATTGAACCGTAAAAGGGAGAGGTTCAAGGTTTTTGAGGTTAAATCGAGGTCGAACCGAGATCGAACCGTGATGATGTCATAATTAATTTAATAATTAATTAAAGCCTTAATATAGATATTAAATTTATAAAACTANAAGAATAATTTGTGACAAATTAAATTTAAAATTATATTTATTTTAAACACAGTTTTTAACCCATATCAATCAAAACATTTTGTTCATATATGTTAAAAACCACTAACGAAACAACCTATCTTGTGATATGAAAATTTTATTGGCATTGGCAATGTTTACACTAGGATTTTTGTGTAGGGAACAAGATTATTGAAAGAAAATTACCTTAAAAATATTATGTAGCATGTTCGTATAAAGATTTGCAAAATCTGCCTTGATACAAATTTGTTTAGAATTCAATTCGAACTCATTTTTGCTTATGATTCTTCATAATCTCAATTAATTACAAGTATATATTTCATATCAATAATATAAAGAAACAAAAATAATCAATTCATAGTTACTAACAACCAAAGTAAGTGATTAACATAAAATGTAAAGTTTAGACATCTAATTTGATTCTTTAAAATAAACTGAGAAAATAAACCAATCTAAAAATGTTAAGAATATAGCAATATACCTGTAAAATTTGAAATAGTGAAAAAGTTGAGAGATGGAGAAGAAAAGAAGATAGTAGAGAATTTAGAGTTTTAGCATTGTGTGAAAAGAAAAAAAAAAAAAAAGATAGGGGAAAAAAGTGCATTGAATAGTGTAAAAAACGTGTGACAAGAATAAGATTATCTAGCTAAAAAAGAGTTTGCTTCATAAGGAAACCCCTTTCATTTTCTTTTCTTTTTTTTTCGTGTAAATACACTTTTGGTCTCTACATTTTGGGTCATTTTTTGATTTGGTCCCTACATTGATTTTGCTCCTAGTTTAGTTTCGGACTTTTTAAAATCGTTTTTAAAATGGTCCCTATTGTTAACCCAGTTACGGAAAAAGCTAAGGTGGCAAATGGCGTGTCCTACTTGCTGACATGGCGTTGACGTAGATATTAAAATATTATTAAAAAAATACCATATCAGCATCCATGTCAACGTTTTAATGCCAAGTCAGCATTTTAATTCATAAAAAAATGAAAATAATTTTTAAAAAATTGAAAAATATAGATATTAAATTTATAAAACTAGCAAAATTGACTAATATATCTATATATGTGAAGGAAATTTAATGATTTTCAAGCATATATTTAATAATTAAATAAGAAAGTTAATAAAATAAATAATAACCATGAAAACATTAAAATTTATGATTAATTTTTAAAATAAAATTGAATATCTTTGAAGGATTTTAATTATAATTTTTTATTTTTTGTAAGAGATGGATAGTTTAATTAAGTAGAATAAAATTGTGTTAAGTTGTTTTTATATAAATAAATAAATAAAAAATTGCTAACGGGTTGGACCGCACGGTTCTTGACCGGTTCGTACGGTCCAACCCCGATTTTAGGGGTTCACGGAATTGCCACATATGCCCGGTTCTTTATGCTTAAAAAATCAGTTTTCATCACAGTTCACGGTTTTCACAGTCCGACCTTCCGGTCTGGTCCGGTTTTGAAAACTATGATTAGAAGCACAATAATGAATTGAAGTCCCAAATTTACCCTTATATCAACATAAAATCTCAAAAAAAACTATAGTACTTAAGTTTAACATTTTAGATGTTGATACTAGGAAATATATAGATGATGAAATAGGATATGACAATGATAGTGATTAGATTAGAAGAACCTTAGAATGGGAATTCTCTTTTGGATTTCATATTTATAATTAGCTAGTTTACCTTAGATTGAGAATTCTCTTTTGGATTACATATTGTAAATTTGTAGTGAGCTAGTTTTTATATGCTAACTAGCCTAACTTATTTTGGATTTGGAACTTAGAATTTGGAAAACATTTTCCATACGTGTAGATAATATTTCGGTACTTAGTTGCTAATTAAACATGTATTGAACTTTTTAGATACATTATGTCAAAAGTTAAATATATTTTGTTTCGTTAGAATGACATAAGATCGATGTAGTGCGTGTAAATTACATTTTATGATGCAATTTTTTTTTTAATGGATGAATTCATATTTTAAGTGATTATATAACATACAAAGTCACTATCAATAGGTTTTTTTGCTTAAAATTTGAAAATATGTAGAATCTTACGATCTACGATCCGATCCTACGATTCACAATCCTACCCACCTCCCACGATCCTACGTAGGATCCCAATTTTGACAATCTTGGTCTCACCTGAGCCACATCTCCAAGGGTTGAATGAGAGTTAGTATATGTTTGGGAATAACTTATTTAGTTGAAATAGAAAACTTTTTGCTAAAAGTAAAAGTTAATTGAATAGTACAGTGAGACCCATGAATAGTACCAAAAAATGCAGTAAAACTCATAAATAGTAACAAAAATAAGTTGAAATTGCAAATAAACTAAAATTTTCAACTTGTCCAAAACAGACACTTAGTGTGTTTATAACTACCTTTAGATTAAAAGCCCCCCCCCCCAAAAAAAATCTATAAAAGTTTATCTTAGCAGTTCACACTAGAAAGAATACAACAAACAATCCTACTTTGTGCATTTTTCAAACTTTGTGCCTCAAATGCACATTTTTCAAACTTTGTGCACTGCATTTGATGTCGTTATCCATCCCCTAATATCATTATCCAATTCTACTTTTTGCATCTATTTTGATCATCCTACTTTGAGCATTTGACGTCGATATTCTACTTTTTGCATCTATTTTAATCATCCATTTGAAGTCGTTATCCTACTTTTTGCATCTATTTCATCCCACATAAATTAAAGTTCAGGTTTAACTAGGTGTGTTTTGATCATCCCTCATAGATTAAGATCAAGCTTATCTATGTGAATATAAATACTTCAACCGGCTTATAAGGTGAGAGCACTCAAGAGTTTATAAACACATGATTAAACTTATACTTAGATTCTGTTTAGAATCAGCTTATTTTGCTGAAACTAGAAATTTTTTGCTGAAAGTGCTGTAGATAAATGTAAAAGTTAGCTGAAATAGTACAGTAAGATCCATAAATGATACCAAAAAGTACAATGGGACTCATGAATATTAGCAAAAATAAGCTGAATAGTAAAATAAGTTGACAAAATTAATCATGCCAAACTAACACTTAATTCATCATGTGGGACACTAGGATTATAATATACCACTACGCTTCGCAGCTGACAATCACGACGGCTCACTCTAGTGACATTGGCCCAATGGTATCCCTTTCTCTTTTTGGTGGCTCCACTTACCTATCAGTAATTTTAATCTAGCTTTTAGGTCGCCCCCTCCGAGATCCGATCACAAAACCGCAACTCATTTGATCCTATACTCAATAAGCTATGTTTGATTACTTGATATGGTGATTGACTCTGATACCAAATGTTACGAACCTATAAATAGAACTCACTATTGAAAACCGGCTTGCAAGGAGATAGATTAAGTTTAAGTTTAACTGTGTATATAAGCTCTTCGACATCCTTCGCATGTAAGCCAATTTTCAAGGTGAGTTTTACCAATAGATTTATAATATTTGGTTTGTAGCTACATAAACTAACATAAACTACTAGGAACAATGATTGAGCTCAATGACATCATTAAGCTCAAAAAATTTACAACTAGCTGATGGGAACAATGACATCAACAAGCTTAGCTAACATCTCTGACAAACTAGGAAATTTTGCATGCATATAAGGAAACGAGCAACGGCCGATCAAATAGTTCCAAGTACTCTCTCTCTCTCTCTCTCTCTCTCTCTCCGTGGACATCTTGATTTGATTTCTTTGATCATTTGGCTCTCGTAGACAAAGAAAATGTCACCCAAAATAGAGTTTGTTAACAATGAAGAAACACCTGAGGTTTTTTCTTTCTTTCTCCCACTCACACACACACTTCTCTGGATGAAACATTTAAGCATCTAGTGCTGGGTGCTTTTGAATTTGATATTTTTAGAAAGAGTGAGGTTGGGTTCTGAGTTTTTGACAAAAGAGCTTTTTTTTTTTTTTTTTTTTATATTTTAATTTTTAGTTTTACTTTAATCTTGAATGGTTGATATGCATATAAATGACTATAATTTTTTTTTATTGCGTTATTCTTTACAATTTTCAGCTTTAATTAGCTTTGGAGTATAAAAACTATCTTTTTGTTTCTTAATATTATGAACAGAAAATTAGAAATACGTACTTCAAAGGCTCTAAGAAACTATCTTTGAAACTTATTAGAGCTTTTTATGCGCTCTACTGATAAGTTTCAAAGGCTTTTTATGCTTTCTTGTTTTCAGTTTTATTTGCTAGCAACTGAGTTTCATGATCAATATTAATATACTGTGCTATGCAGTTGTTATTTAGTTTAAGAAAATGACACAGACCAAAGGATAAAATGCATTTGATACCCTTTAAAGTTTAGGGTCTTTGTTTGTTTGTTTGTTTTTTAATTAGAATTTAGGGTCATTTCTAAATCAATCTCTTGGTTTTCAACCTTATTTTTTACACCTTCATTTGTTACCACGATGTCAATATGTCCATAAATAAACCCTTTTGAATCAAACAATGCCCAAATCAAAGACACATTTTTCTAAGTTTACCAATAGACACTCACAAGTCACAATATGGTTTTAAAAATAAAATTGAACCTGCTAATTTAACTAGGAATCGATCCCTAAACCATCAATAAATATGGCCAAATTACCGATAAAATTTGGGAATCGGATCCTTTTCTGATTCTTTGATCATTCCAATATCTACAACCATCACAGTCACTACCAAACACTGAAATGCCTAAACCTGTTTTCAAAGCCTGAATTCAAACAAATGTACAGGAACCAATTTCATTTTTGTTGAAGGGAAACTAAAATTACTAACTACGTCCATAGGCTGCATTTTTTTAAGAAGTTTTTAAGAAACCTTATAATTTAACAGGTATTATCTATTTTCTTTTACAAGGAAAATGAAGGTTTGGATTCCCCCTCCTCTGTTATTGGAACTATCAAATTATAAAAAAGAAATGGACAAAATTTCTCTCTAAACTCCCCTTATATCTTTTTATTAAATGTGAATTTTAATAAATCCACCGTTAAATTGCATTTTATTATTATATTTTTCATACTTGCAAAATTTTAAGAAAATCAAAGATCAATAATTATGTCATGATCAATCAAATGTTTAAATTTTAAATTTTTATAGTCTTAAATTATATATAAAAAAAAATATATACGTTTCTAAATCGAATAGTAATTTATGAACTTTGATTTGTATATTAAAAATATAAAGAATATGCAATTTAACAGTTTGAATTTTAAAATATATAATCATGTTAATTTTGTAATGAAAGTTAAAAGAATTTTTTTTTTAAACTAGTTTGAAAAGAAAATGTCACAAAAAAATTCAGATAAAGTTGAGCTTGTTGCCATGTTATCCACGTGTATTCTTTTGTAGTAAATTGAGACTTTGCCACTTCGGCATATTATTTTATTATTTTTTTATGGAAATTTGGGCATATTATTGACGAGGATGATGCCTTGAAAGAGAGAAATAAGAGCTGTGGAGGCTTCTCAAGTAAACTTCGATGCAAATACACTACAATTGGTTGTCTGCCCAGCTCCCATTGATGCTGTGAATCAAGAACAATTGGTATTGCATACTGACATAGTAGGTACAGGTACAGGAGATGCGGCACAAGCACAACCAAGGATTCGTTCTCTTAACTGGTTTTTACTTTCGGTAGCGTTCAATGTTGCTTTCTTGGCTTGTTTGATTCTCCTACTGGACAAGAAAGTTTTCAACAATATTGCACCTGCATTCATGGCCTATAAGAAGAATTTGGCTTTCTTTCAATTTGGCTTCATCATTACAGGAAGTGCAATATGCCATTTGTTGTCTGCAATCTTGATATCTGTCCTAAACAAAGCAACGGGGCTGTGGGTAGGTTTCTTGGTCAATGCGGCATATGTGCTTGCTCATGAAGTTGTGGTTTATAGGACAAAGGATATAGTTTTGGCACAATTGGTGTATAGTTTCCATGGTTGTTCCTCTATCTGTTTCATGAAATTTATGACTCCCCAAGATAATAAGATACAGTTGATTAAGGTGTGCACTATGGAGTTTGCTCGCTCTGCACTACGCTTCTTTTTTCATAGTATATGGATGAGCGCTGGCTTCTTCCTTTTCACAGCTTTTATTGGATTCCTTGCCATGGTGAGTGGTTTAAATTCTCTCTTTTCTTCTTTTTATTTATGTTGCGTGGCTTATGGTTTTGTTTATTCTTTTATTCTTTTTCATTTTTTACTTCTTTGTGAAATTAAAGTATAAAATAATTATTTTTTCGCAAGGTGAATTTTGATCCGATGAAGAACATACCTGATGCTGCGGGTGAAGTGGCTGACAATATCGCCGTCATAGTGTGAAAGAAAATAGTGGTTTGTGTTTCTTTGTTTCATAAATATAATACTCCCTCCGTCCCAATTTTTTTGTCCTGTTTGAAAAGTCAAACTTTTTAAGAGAACATCATTTATTGTTTTGTCTACCTCTTAAAAATGTATTAGTTTCTACCCTTAAAAAAATTTATTAAACTACTCTGTAAAATAGTTTATGTGTAGTAAAGGCAGCCCATTCTGTTTTATAGTTGACATTACCACAAAGAACATTACCCCTTCCAATTACAAAGGAAGATCTTGAACAGGCTTTTGTTAGGTTGGGATTGCTTGTGTGAAAGAATGGTTAAAATTCCAAGAAACCATTGTCTGCTGTGAACCTTCATTTAAAAAATTTTATTTTACCAAATAAGAAATAATTAAAATTAAATTGTGTAGAAATAAAACCATATTTAACTTTCACTTGACCACAACTCTAATGTGGTTGACTATAAATGATAAATAATCACTTTTATATAAACTCATCATTTTTTTTACGCCACTCATAGATGATTATATCAAAATTAAGGCAAGAAGTCTGTCACAAAAATTGTGTTCATAAGCTCTCCTTTTTTATCTTTTAATGTATGAAAAACTAAATTTCAAAGTGTATGAAGTATGAACCTTTTTTTTTTGGTGTATGAACACTCAATGTTTATTTGCCAAACATTTTAACTTTTTTCTTTTTGCCTTTTGTCTTTAATTTTTTAAAAATAAATTTAACAAAACAATTTTTTTTGAAAATATCCTAACTTTTAGTTTTCTGTCACACATTTAACATAAAACTACTAAAAACTATATCTTTTCATAAACCCTAAACCCTAGAAGCTTCCACAAAGCATGGGGTACCCAAACAAACACTTAGTCCACTACATTCCCCACAGATATTTGCACAACATTTGAGTTGATATTAGGGGTGTTATTACTTTGTTTATTGAAAAAGCTATTAGCAAGTCCATAATTCAATTGGGCCTCCTTTAAATTAGGCCCACAAGTTCCACAAATGGATAGACTTTTCCTAATAAAACCCCTGGTGGTGTTAGGATAGGGGCTTAAGCTCCACTTGGACTTTGAGTCCTTTGTTTGGCATTATGAATCTACAACATCTGGTATTGTCTATGATGGGCTTTAAACAAATTAATAGAATTGCCCTAACAAATGCTATGGATCCATTATGTCCATAGTAAGATGACATAATGGGCCTCTCAAGCTTGTGAGTGCCCTTTTGAAAAAATAGGAGATGGAGACCCTATTAATCTTACCCACACATAGACAACCCTTTAACGGTGTACAACCTCAACCTTTCTCCAACGGATACAGAGTTAAATATCATTGCATTCTAAGTTCCAGTGTCTGGCACACAATCTTTTCTTCGTGTGCTCAAAAATCTCAACGGCATCATCAATCCGACCAGCTGTCCCTAAAACCTTGATAAGGTAATTGAAAGTTGTTAGGACATATGTGATTCACTTGTTAGGAACATATGTCACTACTTTATGTAATTGTCTAATCCTTTGACAAAACGCACTTTACTTGTATTTGGGTAGATCTAGGATGTATTTAAATAATTCAAAAAACAATGTTTCAAGATAAAGTGTTGAAGACATGTAAGTCTGTCCAAGATTCAAGCTGAAGAAGTGTCAGTCATTAAAGCTTGACAGCTAGCCATCTATCGAGCTTAAGAAGCTGTTCCAGCCTCGTGGCTCGACAGCAGCTCGACATATAGGCATCTGTCAAGGTTTATGAAAAACAAAATTTCAAATCTGTTTTTGTTAGGACATATGTGTTTTCACTTGTTAAGAACATATGTCATTTGTTTATGTAAATTGGCTAACCCTTTGACAAAACGCACTCTACTTGTAATTGCGTAATTCTAGGTGATACTTCAAGAAACAAGGTTTTAAGATTAAGTGTTGAAGTCATCAAGTCTGTCCAAGAAAAATAAGCTGAAGTGCAAATTCATTAAAACTTGACACCTGCTCGATAGCTCCTCGACACCTTACTATCTATCGAGATTTATAAAATCAGATTTTCTGATCTGATTTCTTGGGATCCGTGAATGTGTCTTTGGGCTTTCTTTTCTCCTAACCCTAGACATATAAAAGAATTATTTTAAGAGCCGTCAAATTCTACACAAGTTGCTCAAGCATTGAGCAAACTCTATTCAAGCAATTTGTGATCAAAGACGAAGTTCTTGACCTAGTTCATCTTCTCTGAAGAAGTTGTTGTGTATTTGCACCAAAGGGTTTTGTGACCAAGCATCTTCCTGATCTTCATCGTGTAGGATGAATTGAAGAACTTTGCAGCCAACCTCTACCTCTAAGTTGGTGTTGAAGTCGAGTACTGGGATCCGCGTATTGGTTAATCACGTACTTGGGAGCCATGCATCAAAGGTGGGAACTGTCACTACAGATCAAGTCCAATTGGGTATTGGGGTAAGGGTTCAACTGTAGGTTGCTAAGGTACTTGGGATTCCTTTACTTGTAACCGCTTGATTTGATAATAGTGGAGTTTCAGGAGTGGTGACCTGAAAATCACCTGGTGGGGTTTTTGCCATAAGGGTTTCCCCATTCGTAAACAAATCACCGTGTTATTTAATTTCCTCTGCTTAATTAGTTTATTGGTGATTTGTTTGTACTTCCACGCGTTTGCATGATAAATTAATTAATTAATAACTTGGCTAATTAATTAATTAGTTTAAGGGGTCATTCAGTTTGTGGCCTATCAAGTGGTATCAGAGCAGGCACACTCTGATTAGGTTTTAATATTTGCTATGTTTGATCCATTGACCCCTGTTTGTCATGGATAGAAGACAGTCATTAATTATACCTCCTTTATTTGATGGGACTAACTATGCATACTGGAAAGTACGCATGAGAGATTTTTTGCAGTTCTTAGATGAAAATGCGTGGCAAGCTGTAGAGATTGACTGGACTAAGCCAAAGGCAGCGCCAGCCGATTGGGATGAAGCCAAGATCAAGGCGGCAAACTTCAACAGCAGGGCATTGAATGCGTTGTTCAGTGCGGTCACCAATGAGAAGTTCAAGAAAATATCCTCAACTGAAACTGCTAAGGAGGCATGGACCATCCTCCAAACAACCTGTAAGGGCACAAAGGCTATCAAGGATTCAAAGCTCCAGAGGCTCACAACAAGTTTTGAAGAAATAAAGATGGAAGAGGATAAGTCGTTCGATGAGTTCTATGCCAAGCTCAAAGACATAGTGAACTCAGCCTTCAATCTTGGGGAAACCATCCCTGAACCCAAGATTGTAAGGAAAGTGCTCAGATCTCTACCCGAGAGATTCCATGCGAAGATTACTGCTATAGAGGAATCAAAGGACATTGACAAGATTCCTTTAACTGAGCTGGTTGGAAACTTGCAGACCTACGAGGTAGGATTATCTAGGATTGACAAGTCGGGTAAAGGCAAGAGCATGGCTTTGAAGGCAAAGAGCAGTGACACAGATGAGACTTTAGATGATGAAGATTCCAAGATGAAGTCCTACATTACAAGGCAGTTCAATAAGTTTATGAAGAATTCCAATGGGAGGAGCTTCAACAAGGACCGCAGACAATCCAGTTATTCTCAGTTTAAGAGTCAAGACAAAGGGAAGAAGGATGCTAAGGATGACGGTCAGTACACTATTCCTACAGGACCAAAATGTTTTGGATGTCATGGATTCGGTCACATGAAGCATGAATGCCCTACATATCTCAAGAGCATTGGGAAGAGTAAGGCACTTGCTGCAACCTTGAGTGACACTGAGTTTGAAGATGATTCCGACAATAAGGATGACGGAATCTTAAATGCCTTCACTGCCACAGTCAATTCTACTGAAGGGATTGTTGATGAAGTGGAAGAAGAAGAAGAAGAATTGGTGGATTCTAAGTGTGAGAATATGGATGATCAAGATGATATCCATTCAGCCTATGAGAAACTATACAAGCTCTCTGAGAAGCATGAGAAACTGTATAGGTTGGCCACTAAGAAGCTCTGTAATGTGGAACTCGATCGTGAAGAACTTTCCACAAAGTTTGATGAAGCTAATCAAACGATTGGTGTACTGAGGTTTAAGAACAATTTCTTGGCTGAGAAGACCAAGAAGCTTGAAGTGGAGCTGTTTCAAGTTAGAGCTCAATTGGAGAGAACTTCAAATGCAAAGCTTGATGAGATGCTCAGCAACATTACAACAAAATGTATTTTCAGTGACGAAAAAATAAGTCACTAAAAGTCCAGTTTTTCGTCACCAAGGACCTTTAGTGACGAAATTGGACTTTTAGTGATGAAACTCATTTCGTCACTGTAACCCTGTCACTAAAAGTCCTGGTGACAAAAAATTTCGTCACTAAAAATCCGATTTGATTTTTTTTAAAAAAATTTTAGTGACGAAAACATTTCGTCACTAAATGTTTTTCTCACTAAAAACACTACATTTAGTGACGAAAATATTTCGTCACTAAAAACACTTTAGTTTATCAAATCATATTTAGTGACGAATAATTTTGTCACTAAAACTATGTTCGGGTATATACAGTAACAAAAAAATTCGTCACTAAAACTATTTTTAAGAAAATCTAGGCACATATAGTGACGAAAATATTCATCACTAAAACCATTTCTTACAAAAATTTTCTATATTTAGTGACGAAATTTTCATCACTAAAATAATTTTTTGTTTCTATATTTGTGCCAAAAAAAATTCATCACTAAAATTTATTTTCTTTATTATTTCATGGCTTTGATAGTAACCTGTAATCTGTCATTACATTATTAAAATCTCACATTTAAATAACACATTTATTTCAACAACACATTTATAAAAAAAGATCCATATATTCCACAAGTAAAAAATAGGACAAGTATTCAATTCAAACTCCTTCCATACAATAATTGTTTGCAATACATACAATGACTCTACCTAAATCCTATTTTAGAACTAATGGAAGATGTCCTCATATGTCTTCAAGTAATGCCAAATGTAAATCCCCAAAAAGCCACCAATAAGAAATCTGCACAAATATAAAAACAATACTTCGTTAAAATCGTATAGTAAAAACATTAACTATGTTATAAGAAACATTGCTAACAATGCATTAAGAGTAACCATACCAATAAATTAAAATCACAACTCTTAATATATAAGTTGTAGAAAGCAAATAAAGTACGAACCAAAAATACACAAGTCTATATTAATACTTAAACAAATATACATTGCACACACAAATATACACTCCCAATATGAATTTAAACCACCATATAACACCATGTCTGCTTGCTCCAACACAGCAACCCACCACAAAACCAATCACAAACATCACAACTATAATGCTTATAAGTATTGAAATCAAATAAAGGAATACAATTGCTGCTAATCAACAATACTCATTCACATTTGCAAAAAATGAAAAACACTCCCTTCAATGAATTTAAACCACCTTATAACACCATGCAAGCCACCCGCTTGCTCCGACACAACAACCTACCACAAAATCAATCACAAACATCACAACTATAATGCTTATAAGTATTGAAATCAAATAAAGGAACACAATTGCTACTAATGAACAAGTTTCATTCACACTTACAAGAAATTAAAAACACTCTCAATATATATTTAAACCATCTTATAACACCATGCAAGCCACCCGCTTGCTCCAACACAATAACCCACTACAAAACCAATTTCCAACATTACAAGTATATATAGAGTTTTATAAATTTTTAACTAGAATTTACTTACTTTACTCAAACTAAGTTTACAACTTTCAGAAAAAATCCAAAGTTAACTTGTGTTCTTCACCTTGTTCATCACAATTTCTTCTGCCACAAATGAGAAAGAGAGCTAGAGATAAAAGAAAGATAACTTTTAGTGCACAGTTAAGTAGACCCAAATTTAAAATACATATTATTTATTCTTTTTCCCGTTTCTAAATAGTGGTATAGCTTAGAATTCAATATTGAAAAGATTGAAACCCCACTTCGTGGTATCAAGTCCCCACATTTCCCTTCATTTATATTGCTAGTAACCAGACCCAATCATACCTCAAAAATATTCCTAATGTTTAATTAGTCAACACAAAACATGGAGTTAAGTTGCCAAGGGCCCACACCCAACATTTAATAAGCCTCCCAATGATCTAATGGCTGCAGTCATCAACACATTCTATGTATCAATAGGATTTCACCTGCATGCAACACATAGAACAGTGAAACTTCACCTCTTGATGGAGACAACGCAAGAATTTCAATAAAAAGATGACTTTCAATCTAGAATACCATAGATTCACATAATAAATAATAAGTAGATAATTGTCATAAAATCATTAGAATTAGGTAATAAAGTTTACACCTTCACTTGTACACTACATATATCTAACACTGGTATCAATGTGGAAACCAAACCAAGAGAGTGAGGATCTAGAATCATCCAAACAATAAGAACCATAGAAATCTAAAAGAATTACAGAAATTGATAAGTACGTATATAAGAAACTTTCTCCACAACCATTACACAGTAAATATCAAATACCTAAACTAAACAAAAATGCATATACCCATTACTGCATCAAACAAAAAAAATACCCAAAGGAACTAGAATCATTAAACAAAAAAATTAACATCAAGCATTTAGAATCATTAAACAAAAATTAACAAAAAAATTAACTCATAGTTGAGAAACTCATATTAACATACAAAGCTCATACAAAGCTCACATCAAGTTATATTGAACAATTTAATCAGCAAAAACGCCTCTGGCTTAGCAGGTTGTAATTGCAAACTAAACCAAGAACATAGTTACAGGATTACCATTCTTCACTTGTAATTCATATGCCTCAAAAGAATCGTTGAGTGATTGTTGTCTTCCTAGAAAAATTTGGCGACTTGTGGAAAGTTCCACCTCCATTATGCCATCTTTGAAACTGTTGGTAACGTATTCCAGCACCATCCTCTAATCTTAGAATTCAAGGCATGTGAGAATGTGACACAGTGACAAATGTCAGTTAATGTAAGTCATTGAAGTAAAACCACATGAACTTCAATAATGTATGCTTATAAAATTCTTTTTAAAAATCAAAATAATTCTAAGCCCAAAAAACAAAGAAAATTTAATAAGGATAGTTGACATCATACTGAAGTGAAAACAACGCAAATAAACTTCATAACCCATGTCAACAAAGCAACATAGACTTTTGAATTTTAGTAAAAATCAACCATCATTCACTAAAAAAAACCTCAAGCTAAACTATTATTACATTACAATATATAAAACATTTGCATTTACTGGGGATGTTTTTAACACAACAACATAAAATGTGGTCAGCACCTAGCATCTCAATGATCTCATAGTAACTGTATTGCACTCAGCAATGTTAGACTAAGCGTTGTACTTAATGTTTTTGGACAATGCCTAAGCTCACTTCTCAACAAGCCTTCACCATGAGTATTTCCCTTTTTTCTTTCTTGGTATAATTCAAATACGCATTCATTATAAGCTCAATCAACAAAAACACATACCAAGCATGTACAATGTGGTATATAGCAAGACATATGCTATCCTCTTACTGGGTCTACTCTCACAGACATTTTCACAAACAGTACTAGTGCAAAAAAAATAAATAAAACACTTCAACTTTATAGTTCAACAAGACGCACCAGAAGTATCAGAGGAATCACCAGACCCAATTTGGCCAGTGCCAATGGAGAAGCTGCAACAACTAGTACCATTAATCCAAGGAGATAAAGCACGAATCAGCAATGGTGAGGTGCAAACCATTGCAAGCTAAAGTGTCACGACGGACTGGCGAAAAGCGAATCGGCGACGAAGAGGAGTGAACCATTGCAATCTGAAGCATCGCGACAGACCGACGAGAAGCGAATCGGTGACGGTGAGGCGCGAACTGTTGCGATCTGAAGCGTTGCGACGGACCGGCGAGAAGCGAATTGGCGACGGTGAAGCGCGAACCGTTGCAAGCTGAAGCGTCGCGACGGACTGGCGAGAAGCGAATTGCCGACAGTGAGGCGCGAATCGTAACAATCTGAAGTGTCGCGACGGACCGGTGAGAAGCGAATCGGCAACGGTGAGGCGCGAACCGTTGCGATCTGAAACGTTGCGACGGACCGGCGAGAAGCGAATCGGCGACAGTAAGGATGAATCGATGACGGTAAGGCAACGGTGAGGAGCGAACCGTTGCGAGCTGAAGTGTCGTGACGGACCGACGAGAAGCAAATTAGTGACGGTAAGGATGAATCGATGACGGTAAGGCAACAGTGAGGCGCGAACTGTTGCGAGCTGAAGCGTCGCGAAGGACCAGCAAGAAGCAAATCGGCGACAGTAAGGCACAAACCGTTGTGATCTGAAACGTCGCGACGGACCGGCGAGAAGCGAATTGGCGACGGTAAGGATGAATCGACAACGATAAGGCGACAGTAAGGCAAATCAACAACGATGAGGCGAATCGGCGACGATAGATCAGCGACGATGAGGCGAAGTGTATCGATGACTGGGTTTGGAACTTTTTGTGAGAGAGTGAGAGTCGGGTGAGTGAGGAAGTGAAATAACAAAACAAAAAGGGCTAAATATAATTTTTAGTGTAAAACTTATTGTGACGAAATTTATCTTTCGTCACTATTAGATATCTTTAGCGACGAAAATTAGCTTCATCGCTAGGTACATCCGCTGATTTTTATTATTTTGTTTTTAGTGACGAATTATTTTTGTCACTATTTGTGACATTTAGCAACGAAATAGTTTTCGTCACTAATAGTATTCTTATCAGCACCTTTAGTGACGAAAGTTTTCGTCGCAAAAAACTTAAACTTTTAGTGACTAAATAATTCGTCACTATAGTTGAATTTTTTTTGGCTCCTACATTTTCGTTTGGCGCCTTCAGTTCAACCCAACATATAGCGACGAAATCTATTTTTTGTCGCTAAATGTTACTAATTTTTTTATAAATAGTAACGAAATATAAATTTTGTCACTAAATGGTACTTTTTAGTGACGAAAAAATTTTCCTCACTAAAATTCATCACTGAAAATACATTTTGTTGTAGTGCAATCAGAAATCTGCTTCGGATCGAACAGTCTTAGGGTATGGTCTTTCTTCCTCTAATACTGCTTCTACTAGTACTACTGTTTTTGTTTCTCCTGCTAATAACACTGAAATTGAGAATACTGATGTTAAAACTGAATTAGCTAATGAGAACTTAGACAAAGGTAAATCTATCTTAGGAGCACCCCCTAAGCAAGATAAGAAAGATGCTATAAACCCTAGAGCTAAGAAAGCTAACTCTGAAAAGCCTAAACAAAAGAAGCAGCATCTCTGTCATCATTGTGGAGCTGCCAGTCATACTCAACCAAATTGCTATAAGTGGCTAGCCACTCAACAGAGCAACAGCATGATAGCATCTAGAAGCCAAAATCAGCTTCAATCCTCTCTTGCTCCTCTTGGAGATCTTCTAAAAGCCCTCATGCTCCTTTCAAACTTAAACAGTTTCAATTCTTCCCCGTCACAGCCTGTTCAAGGGTTCAATCAAAGGAAATGTTCTTCCAGGGTGTGGAAGAAAAAGGACTCTAAGTGATTTTATCACTTTCTTCTATCTTCTTGTTTTTGTTTGTTGCACCATTTGTGTGTTTTGCATTTTCTTTGAGTCAGTCTAGTTTTATATTTTGTTTTGATAGCATGTTTTTTATGTGTTTATTTTCAGTTTTGTTTATTTTGTTTTTTATATAAAAAAAATTGAAAAATCAGAAAAATACAAAAACAGTGTGTGTTATGTGTACTTTGGTACTTGTGTACCTTGGATGGCCATTGAAACAAAGTTTCTAAACTTTGTATCTATTGTAACTTAGATGAGCATCTCTATCCACAACTAAGCAAGTGAGCTTTGTGGCTCATATTTGTGATGAGTAAGATTAAGTTATCTCTTGAACTTAACACTCGTATCACTCTTTTTTACGGGTAGAACTAGAAAATCCTAAGAGAAAGGCATAAATAACCATCTCACCACTGTTTCCCTCCAATTATAATATGACACCTGTATGCTTAGGCATAGCAAAAGTGCAGTGTCAAAGACACCCATATACTTCGGCATAGCAAAAGTGCAGTGTCAAATGCTTAACATCTTGGGTATTTCTTTTTTCTCTTTTTATGCCCATGCATGATATGCTTAAAAGAAAATATGCAAAGAAAAATAAAAAGCAAAAAGATAAAAAAATGCTTTAAATATGGTTGCAAGCATGTATTCTAGGAGATGTGGGAGTTATAGGATGGACCTTGAAGGTAATAGTCTCCATCAAACAGTTATGATTGTGTGTGAGTTAAAGTTATTTTCTCATATCTCAGATCGTCATAACATGTATACACATATGCAATCTTGCGATGTTTTTCACACACAACATGCAATATTCTTTACTACTATTGATACATATGCAGGTACAGTGTGATTTGGCCATCACAAGTGCTTACATATGCTAATGTATGCTCACTAATCTGTCTTGACTTATTTTTGAAAAATAAAATTGGTTAGACCTGTTTAGTGTGTGTGTGTGTGTGTTTCTGAGGATCCATGTGCTTAAAATGTTTGATAAGAGATAATTTTGAGAGCTTAATATGTTGATTGGATCATTGGCTGAGGTGTATGTTGGATTGCATTCATGTCTGTGTTTTTCTCTTCTCGAAAAACTGCTTTTAAAAGCAGGCTCGACACCTTCTTGATACTTTGTTATCTGTTGAGCTTCTCAAGCCTTTTTTTTTTCGCAATCTCAACACCTCCTCGACACCTGGTGGATCAATCAAGAAAGTTCTTGCCTCCTCGATACCTTTTCGATACCTTGTGAATCGATCGAGATTTTGTTCCTTGAAAGTGTTTCTTGTTCCTCGACACCTTCAGCTGTCGAAGGCCATTTTTCTCGACACCTACCTCGACAGATTCCTCGATACCTCTCGACACCTCAGCTGTCGAGATTTACTGATACTCCTATATAAGCTGCTGTCGCGATTATGGTTTCATTTTCTCGATCTCTCTCGACCTATCCGTGGTTGTTCATCTCCCAAACTCCTTTTTCTCACTCAAAATCTTCAACCCACGTGATTTTTGGCCCTTCCTTGCTTCAAATCACTTGGTATGATCTCTTTTTCCTTCTTTATTCATGCATTTCATGTTTTGAATCTTAGGTTTTGGGGTTTTTGAAAATTTTTGGGGTTTTTCAAAATTGATGAGTTTTTCTTGAAATTTTAGGTTGGGTTTTCACTTAAATGTGTTCAAAATGTCATACATTGCATTTCATGTGCATTAGAATGGTATTTTCATGCATTTAGATGTGTGTTCTATGCTTGTGTGCTGGTAGGATTCGATTAGGCTGAGTCCATGATGCTTTTTACTTTGCATGTCACATGTTCATGCATTCACCATACATACGTACTCATTGTTCAATATATTTGATATATGTGAACTGTTTTAGGACTTTTCTAATTGTCTCCTTCTCTCTCTCTTTCTCATTCTATTTACGTTAGTAGTGTTTATGGCACCTAAGCGTAAATCCACTCCGGCTCGAAACCCTCTGCGTTCTGGAGCTTTTTCCTCTTTTGATTCTGCTCCTCTTAATCTTTGGTTCCGTGATGAGGATGCCCACAAGGCATTTTCGGAGAACTTTTCTAAACGAGGTGTTCATTCGGAATGCCAAGTCATTTTGGCAGACTTTGCCGACACTCTCTGTCATTCACAATAGGGGATGGGAGTCACTGTGTGACGTCCTGGTCACATGTCTTCTCGTGATTATTTAGGAGTTTTACTCTAACATGCACGGGATTGATCATTCAGTACCTCTCTTTTTTACTTGCGTTCGAGGTACGCGCATCCCTATCACACCGCAACCAGTTGCGGATGTGCTTCGGGTCCCTAGGATAGAGTTTCCTAACTATCCTTCTTGTGAGCGTCTGAAGACTGTGTCTAAAGATGAGCTCATTTCCGCTTTTTGTGAGCACCCCGCTGATTGGGGTGAGCATTAGTATACATCATGTAGACCTTTTGCTAAAGGTCCTAGATTCTTAAACATGGTGATGACTTTTGTACTTCATCCACTCTCTCACTACAACTCCATCACAGAGCCTCGTGCTCGATTTTTATTATCTCTTCTTGAGCATCTTACTATAGATTTTTCTTCTCATTTCATTCTTTCTATCATTGATGTTCATTTAGATTCGGTGTCCCGTGATAAGCTCATCTTTCCCTCCGCTATCACGAGGATCTTACGCCATTTTTCTATCCCTTTTCTTGTGTCCGACCACTTCACACACATTTGTGCCATAGATGCTGCTACCGTAAAATGTAGTGAGGCTCAGTTTAGGTCTAGACAACTGGATTCCACTCCTCCCTCCCGTTCAGCTACATCCAGATCTGCTCCATCTACATATGCTCCTTCTTCCTCTATGGGCGATGTATCTCTCGGAGACATCATAGCGCAGTTACAGCGAATGGATGCTCACCTCGATACATTCTCCACTGAGTTGTATCAGGTGAATGTTCATGTTGGTCGTATTACACGACGGCAGGCGACCATGGGTGGTTTTGCTCCTGAGGCTACTCCTTCACCACCTCCTCCAGCTGCTTCTGATTTTGAGGATGATGATGACGAGGACAATGATGCTTCAGATGACGATGATGGAGATGCTAGCTCTACTGATGAGATGTCTATTTGACACTCTACACTTTGTCACTCGTGACAAAAAGGGGAAGTAATTTTGGGGATATGAGAGTAGTCATCTTAGGGGGAGAGTTAGTATAGGACATTTTTGATAGGGGGAGTGTTGATTTTTTGAGGGATGTAGTGAGGTTATGATGTATCTTTTCTTTTCTATTCTTTTTAGATACATTGATCTTGTATATGAGGTCTTATGACTAGTTTTTACATACATTGTATTTATTTTCTCTATATATGTGGATGTATGTTTCTTTTACCTATCTCGTCATGTGTTGTTTCTTCTCTATCTCTACACATATGTCCTTTATAATTGTATGCAATCTATTATTTCTGTTTCACACAAGATACCTTAATGAGTTTTGTTTAAAGTGTTTCAGAAATACAGGTTGTCAAAGTTTACTTGCCATAAACTCTTTTATTGCAAAGTTTTTCAAGGGTTTGTGATAGGATAGATTTTATTGTATTCAACGAGTGAGTATAAGTTGAGTAATTTATGACTTCTCTCATATGTTCATTTGCTTGTTGTGGTTTTGTCATGGATTGCCAAAGAGGGAGATTGTTAAGACATATGTGTTTTCACTTGTTAAGAACATATGTCATTTGTTTATGTAAATTGGCTAATCCTTTGACAAAACGCACTCTACTTGTAATTGGGTAGTTCTAGGTGTGTTTAATACTTCAAGAAATAAGGTTTCAAGATCAAGTGTTAAAGTCATCAAGTCTGTCCAAGAAAAACAAGCTGAAGTGCAAATTCATTAAAGTTCGACACCTGCTCAATAGCTCCTCGACACCTTGCTATCTGTCGAGATTTATAAAATCAGATTTTCTGATCTGATTTCTTGGGATCCGTGAATGTGTCTTTGGGCTTTCTTTTCTCCTAACCCTAGACATATAAAAGGATTATTTTAAGAGTCGTTAAATTGTACACAAGTTGCACAAGTATTGAGCAAACTCTGTTCAAGCAATTTGTGATCAAAGACGAAGTTCTTGACCTAATTCATCTTCTCTAAAGAAGTTGCTGTGTATTTGCACCAAAGGGTTTTGTGATCAATTATCTTCCTGATCTTCATCGTGTAGGATAAACTGAAGAACTTTGCAGCCAACCTCTCCCTCTAAGTTGGTGTTGAAGTCGCGTACTAGGATCCGTGCATTGGTTAGTCACGTACTTGGGAGCCGTGCATCAAAGGTGGGGAACTGTCACTACAGATCAAGTCCAATTGGGTATTGGGGTAAGGGTTCAACTGTATGTTGGTAAGGTACTTGAGATTTCTTTACTTGTAACTGCTTAATTTGATAATAGTGGAGTTTCGGGAGTGGTGACCTGAAAATCACCCGGTGGGGTTTTTGCCGTAAGGGTTTTCCCCATTCATAAACAAATCACCGTGTTATTTAATATCCTCTGCTTAATTAGTTTATTGGTGATTTGTTTGTACTTCCATGCATTTGCATGATAAATTAATTAATTAATAACTTGGCTAATTAATTAATTGATTTAATCACAAGGGGTCATTCAGTTTGTGGCCTATCAATTTTGACTCCAATCCGTGATTATGTGTTTGAACTTTCGTTTCTCACAACCCTAGACATATAAAATGATTATTTTAAAGGCCGTCAAAGAGGATACAAGTTGCACAAGTGTTTAGCAAAGTTTGTTTAAGCAAATTGTGATCGAAGACAAAGTTTTGCCCTCGTTCATCATTCTTGTGTAGAAGTTGCTGTGTTTATGCACCGTAGAATTTTGTAACTAAGCATCTTCTTGATCTTCATTGTGGATGAACTGAAAAACTTTGCAGCCAACAACCTTCTCTAGTTGGTGATTGAAGTCGCATATTGGGATCTACGCAATTGGTTAGTCACTGTTGAGATACAAAATTTCATAACAAAGCCATTCTATAAAAAATAAAGAAGGCCCAATTCGTACAGTAAGAAGAATTGACATCAAGGCCCTATGTATGTTCAGATTTCCAGCAAAAAAGGCCATTAAAAAGTCTAGCAAATTCCGGTGAAAGAACTGGGCCGAGATCCCCAGAGGTTCGGGATCCTCGGGACGTGCAGCACAACTAAAGTGGGATTGAAGTAGGTTCAAAAGAGGGATAAAAGACAACGAGCATGCAGGTCTCATGCGCCCAGACATACAGTGGGATCAGAAAGTACGAAGTAAAATGCAAGAGCTGTGCCTCAAGGAACCAACAATGAGAAAACCATAAAAAAAGAGGTAACTGGAAGGAACTTTCAACCCAGTAGTAAAAGATTCCAACTATTTGAGGAAAATGACAAGGATGGAGTGCAACCAAAAACTGAAAAAGTGGAAGAAAAGGCCAAATAGTTGAAGATTAGCGAACATAGGGAACCTTGAAATGGAAAACTAGCTAGGGGCTTTCCGCTTGGTCGCACCAAAAGGAAGAAATTATAAGAAAAAAGGAAACGACCAGCCCCTGAGTAAACTGACACAGTACGAGCTCTGAGGGGCAAAAGAGAGAAATCACTGGTAACCCAGAGCTCAAGAGTTGCACTATAAAAAGAGGGAAGTAGCCAACATTAAGGGGCATGATGATGCAGAATAGAAAAACCAAAAGGGAATCGTTAAGATAACTCTGTAAAACTCAAGAAAAACAGAGGAATATCTCCCGGTATCCCCGAGAATAGCTACTATAGCACATACTCGGATTCAAAAGTATTCAAACTTTACAAGTCTTAGAGGCTTAGATAGCCATCTAAGTCTTAGAGGCTTAGAACTTTTGAGCTTATTTGGACCTTGTATCACGTCTTAGTAAGCATATTGTAATCCATAATCAAGAAAAATAATAAAATACCTCATATTGATTTGAGGATCTCTAACAATTATTTCGTGTATTTCTTTATTACATTGTCTTCATTTACTGTTTCTTGCTAAAATCCTTCTCACCTAACTATCTTGGAAGACAAAACCCAAGCAAAGCCACTCGGACTTGAGTTCCAAATCTCACAAGTCTTGTGCAAAAGCACTAAGTCTGTGAAAATTGGGGTCAGGATCCTTGTGGCAGAATCATTCTCATGAAACTCATTTACATATATGTATATGTATTAAAATGTATATCCTAATCTAAGAAACTAACAATTATTTGAAGATATATGTAGTGTGTTTTTTATATAGCACCCATAGAGGTAAAGGAAAAGGACAAAACTCTATTGCATAATAAACATGGAAAAGATCATATAGTTCAGAGAATCAGAGCATTCTAGGTTCTTACAGGCCTAATACGCCTCGGGGTCCCCCGACAGTATGCCCAGGATCTCATGACAGTACGCCCCGGGGTACCAAGAGGAATTGCATTTTTTATCTTGAGGAGCTTTATGTGACTTACGCATAACTTGATTCATAATCAGCCCCATTTAGCTGCGGTGAACTAAACCCAGTCCACCGAAACAACAAGTATTTAGGCCTGGGATCCTTGTCTTTACTTGGGCCTGTGTGCTAAGAAAAAAAGCACTCTCATAGTCACGTACTGGGAGCTGTGCATCAAAATGAGAAATTGTCACTACAAAACAAGTCCAATTGGGTATTGGGGTAAAGGTTCAACTGTAAGTTGGTATAAGGTACTGAGATTCCTTTACTTGTAACCACTTGTTGTGATAATAGTGGAGTTTCGGGAGTGGTGACCTTAAAATCACCCGATAAAGTTTTTGCTGTGTAGGTTTTCCCCATTTGTAAACAAAGTGTCAATTTATTTTCCGCTGCATACTTAGTTTAATTGGTGATTTGTTTGTACTACCATACATTTGCATGTTAATTTGATTAATTAATTAAACTTGGCTAATTAATCAATTAATTCATCACAAGGAATCAATTCGTTTTTGGCCTATCAAAAGTCAAGCAATCAAGACTAAACCCATCCACTAACATTGCTTTTCAAAACACTCTCAACTTCACTAACTCTACCCAATTTTGACCACCCACCAATAACAATATTATATGTTCGTTTGGGAACAGTTTCTTTAGCTTTTTGTTGAAAGTGTGCTAAATTATACATATACCTTGAAAATTTTTAAAAAGTAAAAAAAAAAAAAAAAAAAAAAAAAAAAAAAAAAAGGAAAAAAATATAGTTTTAAAAAATTGTACATAAAAACTAAAAGCTGAAACTGAAGTCTAGTGTCATAACATCAAATGGTATCTTCCCTTTAACTGAATTCAAAAACGAATTTGCACCATTGACATGGGAACACTAACACATACATTGTAAAAACACATTCAAACACTCTATATCACATTTCATCCCAAACTCTTCTACATTTCCAAACATTTGTATTGCCTTCGACACTTGATGAGCCCTAACAAAACTGTCCAATACAATTGATAGAGTCTCTAAATCAAGGCTCATGCTTGTCATGCAATATTTCCATCACAAACTTAAAGAATTCTCTTCTTCCTAATGCTTTAATAATCACACTGTAACTATTAACGTCCTTAGTTATCGTTGGGTTCTTAATCGCCCAATTGAAAAACATGACCATTACTTCACTACCTAAATTCCCATTGTTCGCTACATCGGCAACAACACCAAGACTCAATTCAACACCAACATTCATTGAAGCCTGCTCAATTGCAGTTTTACCCTTCAGTTTTTGGAGGAAAACCCCTTGTAATTTCTCTTCGGGCAATAAAAACCCATCAACTACTCTAAATTTAACTACTTGTTTGATGGGATTTTCAAAATATCTAAATGGGTTTGGTGCTGAAGAGCTACGAGGGATTGGTAAAAGGTGAGAAAGTTGGTCAAGAACAAAACGTTCCTTGGGATTTATTTTGTTCTTGATGTGAATCGGTGATGGCTGGTCATCTAGAGTTGAAAATGGAAATGGAAAAAATGAAGTTGGTGAAGAGAGATAGTGGGAATTGTACCTAGTTCTGTTGAAGTGCTCGAGAAACCCAATAAATCGTCAGGATTGAAATGCTATGAAAAGTCCTTCGAAAGCTATGACGGTCTGAGGAGAAGCGAGGCATATGTTATGAAAAAAAAAATGCACAAAATTTTGCAATTTATTACTTGGGAGCTTTGCGTACCTTTTTCCTCAAAAATATTAAGCTAAAATGCAAATTTCTTTTTCTTTTTCTTTTTTCAGATTTCTAATTTTGTTTTAGTTCATTTCAGTCATCTAAATTTTAAATTTATTCTTTTTACCATGATTTTTAGTGGAGTTATGGCATGTCTTTGTGTTAGAACTTCATTCCCTCTTCCTTGTGTATGTGTTTTTTCTCACCCAAAAAAAAAAAGTTTCAAATTTATTCAATTAAGCTACTTTCATCAACTTTTTGTTAATGTTGAGGTTAATTGTCTAAATTTTTAATTTTGTTCTTCAAATTTTTTTTTAATTTAAAAAAGTCAAACAATGATTGAAAAATATTTTTCAATTCTTTTTTTTTTTAATTTAACATAAATTGACTGAGAGTAAGAGAGTCATTGATTGAATAAACGTGGAACTTAAATGTGTGAAGTGAATGAAAGCAAAGTTATAGAACTGAAATGAATAATGTTAATACTTAGAAGAAGGATTTTGCATTTTAGCCAAAATATTATTTAGGAGCTTTAAAATATAGTGCATTGGGCTTCATACCAAATATTTTTTATTCTTTTGAACAAGTACTCATGTGCGAAGAAGGTTGTATTGTCTTTTACAGCATGTTGGTTCAATGGAAAATACTTTTCAACTATAGTGTGGGTAGTGGAAAACAATTTCTGGTTAACCAATATTTAATTTTCATCACCCCAAACATTCATAAATGGAGAAAAAAAATTTCGAATTTTAATTTCCATCAAACCAAACATTGCTTATTAGTGTTGGGCTTGTCATCGGCTTTTGCTTTTCCTCTTTGGTCTACAATCTCCAAACGGGCTTTTCAACCGTGTTTCTCTTTTTCTTTTTTTGTATTTTTTTTTTAATTTAATTGAATTGCATAAAGGCATGATAATTAAGTAGAGAAAGCTTATGGACACAATATTTTCACAATACCTTTATTTTTAGCTGTGGTGGNAATCATTTTCTTCTCTTCGGACACACCGTAATCTTTAAATAGGGCCTAGGCCCAATACATAAATATTGGGCTTTTACCCCCACAATAGCCCCTTAAAATTTTAATTTTTCCCTCGCATCCGAGGAGAAAAAATAGGATTTTGATTTGTCACGAAATAAAAGCTTAAAGCACAAAAATACCTGAGTTTACACATGTGTGAGCATAGATTTAGGCGCTTTATCATTGTTGCTGACGTTTCGGTATTTACAAAGCGCTATTAATTACCCCAGGCGGTGTTCTGTCTGTTGCATCCAACGATGGACCATTGATCCAACGGATGATGTTTTTCCTCAAGATTTGGGCGGGATAACTCCCACCCACTTTCTGGCCCCTATATAAAGCCTCAAAAAAGACTTTCTATCTTTTACTTTGCGATCTCTTACTCTCCAGCGAACCCAAACGTTCAAGTTCATCAAGTTTTTCAAATCATTCATCTCATTTCTGTAAGAATCCATGCAAATCCTTCCAAGGATTTAAGGATCATTTCCCAACCTAGTTTGTGTAAGTTTTAATCTCCTCGAACACTTCATCTTCTTCTCGACCAATGTTCTCGGCCCTCAAACTCTCATTTCCCAGTTATTATTCTCTGCGTCTCCCTCTATTTAACCAAAAATGGGTAGATTTCAGTATCTTGTTGATAGTCCTGCCCTAATAGAGATATTTAAGGAAACGTACGGCATACCACAGGGCGTAAACCTAAGGTATTGTCCCCCAGAAAGGATATTATTGGACCGAAGAGAGGGAGAAGTCGTAATCCCTATGATAGCATTCATAGAAAGAGGAATGACTCTCCCTATGGGTTCTGTTACCAAAAATTATCTTCATAACCATAGGCTTTCTCCTGATCAGTGCACACCTAATTTCTTTAGGATCCTAGGAGCGATTGACGCTTTGAATCGTCATTTAAGACTAGGACTCACCTGGCTTGACGTAGTACACATGTACGAATGTCATAGCCAAAAGGGAGCGGGATATTATCTTAAATCCCGATCCAACATTATTCGGCTCGTTTCTTGCCTTCCCAAGTCTAACAAAGGGATGAAAGATGACTATCTGATTATCTCGGGCGCGTGGCATGACGGTCTTCATTGCCCAATCCAACCAAGAGAGCCAGGTGGGGCATCCTAGATTTAGGTTTCATAGATTTAGAACCTTCATTTTTTAACAATTTTTCTTCTCTTTGTATCAGTATTTTCAAGTCTCTGACTAAATTCTATTGTGGTGTTAACAGATAAAGAACACATTACTCCTTGGCTGAGCCTCACTGAACGTCGCCGCGCTTAATTACTTACTAAGATCATAAATTTTTGTAAGCAAAGAAGGGCAACTCCAAGCCGTTCCTCTTATTCTTGGTTTCACGCCAAAATTAAGTCATTTTCAGCCGGTCGGCAACGCTATAACACAAGGAGACTATCGGATTAATCGAATAGATGTCTCTCGGCGCCATTTTCTAGCACCATTCGATCGTGCCCCCGTGCCACATCCAAATCTGCAGGATATACCATTGCTCATCCAGCCAGCTCAGCAGGTTCCCCTCGAACCAGTAGCAGTAGGTGAATGAGTTGCTTCCTCGACTTTTTCACTTGATGAGCAAATTGATAAGTTTAAATTTGAAGGAGAGGCTTCAGGAGGGGTTCAAGTGATACAAGTTTCGGACGCCGAGGAGGAAGCTAACAGGCAGTCTAGCGTTCGCCCTCCTGTTTTGATAACTGCTCTTCTAGATGATTCCTCGGAAGAAGAGGAAATGGCAAGCCTAAAGGACCTAATGAAGGCCAGGGCCAAAGGACCTGGGACTAAAGGAACTGGCTCGTCTCAACCAGCCGTTAATCTTCCTCCACCAACTCCTCAGGTCCCTTCAGACCTTGGCCTATAGCCATTACCAAATCTGAAGAAGAAAAGACCCATGACAAACACTGAAGAAGTGGAGGTAATGCCTCCAAAAGGGCCTAAGCAATAGAAGGTGGTCAAAGACCATCGTAGCAAAAGAGCCTCGTCTATCAAATGCCGATAAGACAATCTCGTTGCTGAGGTACGACGGGTGAAACGCACCTGGTGTCCCAGGTTGGAATTGGATGGTGCTCATTTCCCCTGGTATATCTTTATAAGAAATTATCAAGGGGGAAGGCCAGGTCTCATCATTGAAGCTCTGGAACAGCCACTCCTACTACCTAAAGATATGGAGGATTACAGGCGCTTCAGCCAACAAGAACTCTTCCTGTCCCTTAAGAGGGATCTAGCCATGGTAAGTAAATTGATCCACTTCAATTGAGGTGTTGATCTTTTTTATTTGACTCTTTTCTTTGCTTTATATTGAAATTTTTCATTCTACTATGTAGATTACCCAACAAGTATATGTGACCGAGGAATGGAACAAAAAGGCTTATACTGAAGTCCAGACGGAGGTCTATTCTCGGTCAGAGGTAGAAAATTTTTTGGGTAATATGAAAGAAGATTATTCTCGGCTGTCCGAGCAGCTGAAAGAAATAACCAGTCAAAGGGATAATCTTGATGCTGGCCTAAGGACTGCTGAAAAGCAGGTCGAAGATCAAGGCAAACAGTTGCGCATGACTGAGATCAATCTGGAGGAGGAGAGAGAATCGGTCAAAGGCCTTCGTGCTGAGCTTCAGCAAGCCAAGGAAACTGCCCGATTGGCCCAGGAAGCTACTCAATTGGCCAAGGAGGCAGTTGAGGCTGAAAAGCAAGCTACATATAAGCTAGGGGTGGAGAAGACTCAAGTCAAACTCACAGAGGAGTTCTCCATAGTCTGTAGAGACTATTGTGACATAACTTGGGGTAAGGCCCTAGATGCTGCTGGAGTCTCTACAGATTCTAATTTGAGGCAGCCTGGGAGCATTTACTACGATCTTGATATTCGTGAACTCCTAGGCTCTGATTCCTTTCCCCCCATGCAGCCCTCGGAGGCCTCTGAGCAGCTTTTGGTCGGCCAGATCCCCCCTGCTCCTACTGAAGCTACCAAAGAGTCTGGTCAGGCTAGTGATACAAGTAAGCAATCTGAGGATGCTCAGGAAAAGAGTAAAGATCTGGAGAAGAAGAAAACTCCTCCTGAACTTAAAGATCAAGCCCCAGACGCTGCTGCTGCCCAGCTTAGCCAGATTGTTGACTCCTCGGCCGCCTAGACGAAGACTTAAGTATTTAGGAATTTTATTCCATAATTGTATTAGCTTAGTTTTTTTTTTTTTTTTTTTTTGTAAGAGATTGAAAAGTACTTTCTTTTGATTAATGAAATAGTTTTTCTTTTACTTTTAGTGTCTTCATTGCACGTATTATGAGTTTTATTTATTATTGCAAATAACTATGACTTACCACCATTGTAACATTGGCAGACTTAACAATGATATCATGCTAATGGTGCAAACAACTTAATCAAATACTGATGAAAGTAGGTCATATAAGAGTTATTAACAAACAATGGAAGCAATGAATGATGTAAAGGTCTTACAGGTTTTCTCGAATACTGACAAAGAATACTATTGAGCATTGATTTTGAATTAAGTGCATGGCTGGAGAGATCTATCATAAGTTAGAGTTTACTCAAATACTTACGAGAATTTCAAGCAAGATGTGTGTTAAATTTAAACATTAATAATGAAGATATGAAGATGTTAATTAACCCATATCATCTGATCCAAGGATTTCAGGCATGATTGGATTTGCTTTTAAATGCCTAGGAGAATCGTAAACGAGTGTTAACTAACCCAAATCATCTGGTCTGAGGACTTCAGGCATGATTGGATTTAAGTTTAAACACTTAGGAGAATCGTAAACGAGTGTTAACTAACCCAAATCATCTGGTTCGAGAACTTCAGGCATGATTGGATTTAAGTTTAAACACTTAAGAGAATCGTAAACGAATGTTAACTAACCCAAATCATCTGGTCTGAGGACTTCAAGCATGATTGGATTTAAGCTTAAACACTTAGGAGAATTATAAACGAGTATTAACTAATCCATATCATCTGGTCCGAGGACTTCAGGCATGATTGGTTTTAAGTTTAAACACTTAGGAGAATTGTAAACGAGTGTTAACTAACCCAAATCATCTGGTCCGAGGACTTCAGGCATGATTGGATTTAAGTTTAAACACTTAAGAGAATCGTAAACAAGTGTTAACTAATCCATATCATCTAGTCCGAGGACTTCAGGCATTATTGGATTTAAGTTTAAACACTTAGGAGAATCGTAAACGAGTGTTAACTAATCCATATCATCTAGTCCGAGGACTTCAGGCATGATTGGTTTTAAGTTTAAGCACTTAGGAGAATCGTAAACGAGTATTAACTAACCCAAATCATTTGGTCCGAGGACTTCAAGCATGATTGGATATAAGTTTAAACACTTGTCCAAAAACTTTATATAACAAATTGGCATATCGATTAAAGAAAAGATTCAATTAATAATAGTACATTTTGATGTTGTTTACATTCCAAGGGCGTGGTATTACATGACTATCTAAGTCTTCCAAGAAATACGCCCCAATCCTAACCCCTGAGGTAATACGATATGACCCTTCCCAATTGAGTCCTAACTTTCCCCAAGCTGGGTTCTTTGCAGTGCCTACAACTTTCTTGAGCATCAAATCACCAAGTTCTAGAGGCCTTAACTTTACGTTGGCATCATAGCCCTGCTTGAGCTTTTGTTGGTAATGTGCTAATCGAACCATTGCATTTTCCCTCATTTCCTCAATCAGATCCAAACTCTTCTCTAGCTGCCCACTGTTACTGGTAGGACTGAACGAACTAGTCCTCAATGTTGGGAACCCAGTCTCTAAAGGTATGACAGCTTCAGCTCCATAGGTCATTGAAAAGGGGGTTTCTCCAGTAGACCTATGAGGCGTAGTTCTGTATGTCCAAAGTACGTGTGGCAATTCTTCCACCCATTTACCCTTCGCTCTGTCTAGTCTCTTCTTTAATTCATTTACTATAACCTTGTTAGCAGCTTCTGCTTGCCCATTCCCTTGGGGATAAGCAGGTGTAGAGTATCTGTTCATGATTCCCAATTCGCTACAGTGATTCCTGAATGCTTTGCTATCAAATTGAAGGCCATTGTCCGAGATGAAGGTATGAGGAATCCTAAACTGAGTGACAATATTTTTTCAAACAAATTTCTTCACATCTATATCCCTGATGTTGGCTAAAGGTTCAGCTTCAACCCATTTGGTGAAATAATCTGTGCCGACCAGAAGGTACTTCTTATTTCCTGCAACCTTAAGGAATGGACCCACGATATCTAAGCCCCATTAAGTGAAAGGCCATGGGCTGGATAGTGGATTAAGGTTCCACCTGGTTGATGTATGTTTGGGACAAACTGCTGACATTAATCGCATTTCTTAACATACTCATGAGCCTCCTTCTGCATATTTGGCCACCAATAGCCTTGAGTAATGGCTTTGTGAGCTAAGGATCTATCCCGGTATGGCTCCACAGATTCCTTCGTGCAACTCTTCAAGGAGTGATTCGGCTACTTCAGGATGCATGCACAGCAAGTACGACCCTAAATAGGAGCGTTTGTATAATTTCTGGTTCTCGAATAGCCAAAATCTAGTTGCCTTCCTCCGAATTTTGTCAACTTCCAACTTTTCTTCAGGCAATATATCCTCCTTCAAGAATTTAATTATGGGGTCCACCCAGCTGGGTTCAGCTCTGATTTGATGAACTTGAACTACCTCTCCCTCGGTCCTCGTGGGCTTGTGCAAATCCTCAACAAGGATAACCCTAGGTAGATCTTGCGCCGAGAAGGTAATGAGTGTGGCCAAAGAATCAGCATGTGCATTACCATTTCTGGGGATGTGTACCAAATTAAAAGATTCAAATTCTGATTGTAGACATTTAACTCGGCTCAAGTACCCTTGCGTTCTTTCATCTTTCGCTTCAAATTTCCCTTGCACTTGGCCAACGACTAACCTTGAGTCCGAAAACACCTCCACTGACCTTCCTCCCATTCTTTGAACCATAGCTATTCCCATCAGTGGAGCTTCATATTCAGCCTCGTTATTTGTTGCCGTGAAGCTTAGTCGTAGAGACTTTTCAATAATGATCTTCTCTGGGGATATTAGCACGAGCCCCACTCCTGATCCTTTCTGATTCGCTGCGCCGTCTACATATACTTCCCGAAGTGAGGGGCCTTTCTGAGAGATTACGCCAACTGATTTTTCATCCATGTACTGTGCTAGTATTAATTCTTCTAACGAGGGCTCAGTGAACTCGGCTACTAAATCTGCGAGGACTTGCCCCTTTGTGGAGGTACGAGGCATATACTTGATGTCAAAAGCCCCTAGGACAGTACCCCATTTAGCTATTCTCCCGGTGTAGTCAGCACTTCTGAGTATGGTCTTGAGTGGAAGTTGGGTAAGAACAACCATCGTATGTGCTTGAAAATAGTGAGGCAGCTTCCAAGTACCAAGCACTACTGCTAGGATGGCTTTCTCCAGTGGTAGATATCGAATCTCAGCCTCATGCAATGATTTAGGGGTGTGCAAAAAATCGACGAACCGAAAAAACCGCTTCAAACCGACCGAACTGACGCAAAAATTTCGGTTCGGTTTCGGTTTTATTACATAAAAAATCGAAAATTTCGGTTCGGTTTTCAGTGGCAAATTTGAATGAACCGAACCGACCGAACCGAACCGAAATATATTAGTATATTATATTTTATATTAAATATATATAATGTCAAGTGTGTAAACGTGGCTTGGCCTTGCCAAAATTACTCAAGCCCATTGCCCCCCCCCCTTTTTTTTTTTTTGAAAGAAGCCTACTGCCCTCTGCCCATTAGATAATCTAGATTAATTAACTAAAATTAAACTAATTAACTAAATTAATTAAGTTAACAAAAACTAATTGAAAATAAAGAAAATAAAAACCCTTACCTTACCTACCCCACTTACATTGCACGCCCTCATCTAAAAATAAAATCCTCCATCTCCCTCACGCACGTCGACCTCCATCTCCCTCATCGGCTCATCGCCCTCACGCCTCCATCTCCCTCATCTCCCACACGCCGGCCTCCATCTCCTTCACGCACGCCGACCTCCATCTCCCTCATCGGCTCATCGCCCTCACACCTCACGCCTCACGCCTCCATCTCCCTCATCACCCTCACGCCTCCATCTCCCTCACGCCTCACGCCTCTGCTGCCGCCTCCACATGCCAGCCTCCCCACGCTGCTTGATCTTTTCATTCTCACGGTGACCTTCTCTAGTCTCTTTTTAATTTCTTGATAACCCTCTCTTTTTTGTATTTTGGGTTTTGAATCAATGCTATTTTTTTCTGTGGGTTTTGAATCAATGCTATTTTTTTCTGTGGGTTTTGAATCAATGCTATTTTTTTGTGAATCTGATGTTGAGTTGTTTTTTTCTTATTGAAAAAATGTGATGTTGAGTTGTTATTTTTTGTTAAGTTGTTATTTTCTTTTTGTGACTGTGATGTTAACTTAGAGTTTTGGAAAAATAGATGGCCCCATGTGCTTAACCGAAAACCGACCAAAACCGATGGAAAACGAAATACCACCGAAACCGATTGATTTCCAATTATTTCGGTCGGTTTCGGTTGAGAATTTCACAAACCGAAAATTTCGATTTCGGTTGGCCAAAACTAAAAAAGCCAATCGAATCGAACCGATTACACCCCTACAATGATTTACTCACGTAGTAAACTGGCCTTTGTATACCTTGGTCCACTTGTATCAACACCAAACTTACAGCATAAGGAGCCACAGCAATGTAGGCAAACAAGACTTCATCTGGTTCAAGACTGGACATGATTGGTGGCCGAGCCAAATAATCCTTAAGTTGCTGAAAAGCCAAAGCACATTCTTCAGTCCACTCAAATCTCTTCCACTTATTGATTAACAAGAAGAAAGGCCTACACCTATCTGCTGACCGAAAGATAAATCGGTTCAGAGCCGCAACTATTCCAGTCAATTTCTGGACCTCTTTGGGATTCCGAGGAGGTTGTAAATTGTTGATGGCTTTTATCTGATCTTGGTTGACCTCAATTCCCCTATGAGTTACTATGTAACCCAAGAACTTGCCTGATCCCACACCAAATAAGCATTTGGAAGCGTTTAGACGCAGCTTGTACCTTCTTAGGACTTCAAAAATGTTTTCAAGGTCCTTTACATGTTCAGAAACAATCTTGCTTTTCACCACCATGTTATCTATGTAAATCTCGATATTTTTACCCAGTTGTGGCTCAAACATCCTCGGCATCAATCTTTGGTAGATAGATCTTACGTTTTTCAAGCCGAATGGCATCACCTTATAGTGGTAATTCCCAATAGGGGTGACAAATGCAGTCTTCTCCTAATCATCCAAGGCTAATGGTATTTGGTGATAACCTTGAAAAACATCCAGAAAACTCATCCGAGAGTGACCAACTATTACATCCACTAGCTGGTCTATCTTAGGCATAGGAAATGGATCCTTGGGGTAAGCCTTATTTAAGTCAGTGAAGTCTACACATACTCGCCATTTCCCATCCTTCTTCCTTACCACCACAGTATTCACTAGCCACTCAGGATAAAAAACCTCTTTAATAGTTCCAGCTTGTTTGAGCTTTGTTACTTCCTCTCGCACTGCGTCAGCATGCTCCTTGGATAGGCGCCGAGGAGGCTGTTTTTTAGGGGTGGTCATGGGATTGACTTTCAGATGGTGACAAATGAATTTTGGATCTACCCTCGGGGCTTCGTAAACATTCCAGGAAAATACATCAATGTTTCTTTTAAGGAACTCTATTAGCTCTTCCTTCTCCTTTAAAGGTAGCTGAGATCCGACTTGAAAAAACTTTTTTGGATTGTCTCTGATAGCAACTTTTATCAAATCTTCGCACCTGGTGCCCTCGGCTGAATCTTCGACGGACGATGCCCAAGGTTTTAATTGCTATAAATCCCTTTCAGCCTGGGCCGAGGACTCAGTTTAGGGCTTATGCTGGATGGCAACCACCAAGCATTGTTTGGCCACGGATTGATCTCCCTAGATTTCACTAACTTGTCCCTCAGATGGATATTTAATCTTCTGATGCAGAGTAGAGGAAACAGCCCCTCGCATATGAAGCCAAGGTCTAGCCACAATTGCAATATAGGGCGAATATGCATCTACGACAATGAAATCTACCTCTACTATTTCCATACCAGCTTGCACGGGTAATCGTATTTGGCCCTTTAGGATAACAACTCTTCCTTTGAAACTCACCAGGGGGGAACTGAATGGCATTAGGTCGTCAGGTTCTAAGTTTAGCCCTTTGTATAGGTCAGAGTATATTATTTTGACTGCACTGCCCTGGTCCACCATTACCCTCTTCACATCATAACCCCCAATTCTAAGGGTGATTACCAAAGCATCGTCATAAGGTTGGATGGTTCCTACTTTATCTTCGTCTGAGAATCCAAGAATTGGTGGAATACACATTTTAAATCTCTTCGGATCATGATTACCATCTATGGGTAAACGAGCCACCAACATTACCCTAGATGGCCAAGATCCTGTTCTTCCCGGTGCGACGAAGATGACATTAATAGTTCCCAAAGGGGGTCTTGAATCATCCCTTCGAGGTTCCGATCTCGTCTGACCTCCTCGGTCGCTAGAGTGATGCGAGAGTTGTGTTAATTTACCCTCGCGGACAAGCTGCTCCAAATGATCCCAAAGACTTCTACAGTCGTCTGTGGTATGCCCATGAACCTGGTGATACTAGCAGTAAAAGTTACGATTACGTCTCTCAGGATTTCCTACCATCGTGTTCGGTAGCTTGAAGAATGGTTCATTTTTTATCTTCTCCAAAACTTGATGCACCGGCTCTCGGAATACTGTGTTGACTGCTTGATGATTCGCGATCCAAATTGTCCAATGAAATTTCTTCGTGGTTTATTGTTATTATAACGGTCCGACCTGAAATCCCTCCTCTCTTGAGAGATAACTTTATCCTTGCCTTTCCCTTGCTGTTGATCCTCTTCATTTCTTTTATGCTTATCAATCCTGTCCATCAGGTTACGCACATTGGTGATAGGTTTTCTAGTCAGAGACTTTCTTAAACCATAGTCGGCAAGTAGGCCGAGCTTAAACGTATTAAGGGCCACTTCATCATAGTCGTCTTCCATCTCGTTGAACATCTCCCAATACCTATCTGAGTGCGTTTTCAAGGTCTCACCCTCTTGCATGCTCAAGGATAGCAGTGAAGCTAAGGGCCGAGCCACTCTCCGGCAGGTGACAAAACGGGAACCAAATGCTTGAGTGAGTTCTTTGAAGGAACTAATGGAATCTGCTTTCAAGCTGTCAAACCATCTCATCACAACTAGTCCCAGGCTGGAAGGGAAAACCTTGCACATCAAAGTTTCATCCTTTGAATGTACAGCCATCCTTTGGTTGAAGTGGCTCACGTGCTCCGCGGGGTCTGTTCTACCATTATAGATAGTGAAAGTTGGTTGATGAAAACGACAAGGAAGTCTTGCTTCTTCAATCCTGCGCATAAAAGGCAACCCAGAGATTTGATTCAAAGCCTTGCTCATAGCATCGTTCCCTATGCCTCCACGTGATGGGCTTCGAGGTTGCCTCTTACGATAATGTTCTTCTTCATAGGAAAAGGATTCACTGACTAGTGTTCGAGATCTCTATTTATAAGTGATGTCTTGTTCGTCGTTAGAATTATCATCAGAGTATGAAGAGGATCGTTTCCTCTTTGCATGGCGCAATTCCCTCTTTAACTGGTCAATCTCTC
Organism: Quercus suber; assembly: GCF_002906115.3. Lineage (NCBI taxonomy): Eukaryota > Viridiplantae > Streptophyta > Magnoliopsida > Fagales > Fagaceae > Quercus > Quercus suber. The sequence goes on from NW_027069713.1 coordinate 72,672, forward strand.
GTTGCATGTTTCTGTTTTTCTTTGTATGAGACACGTGACTTCTACCCCGTGGATGGCTTTGGTCAGTATGTGTAGTATGTACACTGCCTTCTCGATTATGTTTTTGCTCCAAGTTGAGAAAAGGATCGACGTGTTAGGATGCCCTAGATTCTGCTGGTTGCTGCTGTGGTTTTGCCATCATTGCTTCCACTCTTGCTCAAGCTCTTCTTACAGACAGCACCAATTGTCCCACATGGAAAAGAGCTCCTCCCTCTTCATGCCATATAAGGGATGAACCAATGAGAAAGAGTACCACTAGTTTGGTTAACCAAACTAGTGGTACTCTTTATCCACTTGGTCATCCCTTATATGGCATGAAGAGGAAGCATTTCTTTCCCATGTGGGACAACAAATTTGCCTATGTTCCAACATGGTCTAACATTTGGCCTTAAAGCAAAAATTGTCCTCATATTAAAATGATCCTTTTAATGTGGGGACAATTTTTGCTTCAAAGGCTAAGGGCTAGACCATGTTGGAACTTAAGCAAATTTGTTGTTCCACATGGGAAAGAAATACTTCTTCTTCATGCCATATAAGGGATGACCAAGTGGATGAAGAGTACCACTAGTTTGGTTGTTATCCTACATGGGAAAGAAATGCTTCCTCTTCATGCCATATAAGGGATGACCAAGTGGATGAAGAGTACCACTAGTTTGGTTAAACATTTCTTTCTCATGTGGGACAACAAATTTGCCTAGGTTCCAACATGGTCTAACCCTTAGCCTTGAAGCAAAAATTGTCCCCACATTAAAAGGATCCTTTTAATGTGGGGACAAAACTAGCAACCAAACTAGTGGTACTCTTCATCCACTTAGTCATCCCTTATATGGCATGAAGAGGAAGCATTTCTTTCCCACGTGGGACAACAAATTTGTCTAGGTTCCAACATGGTCTAACCCTTGGCCTTGAAGCAAAAATTGTCCCCACAGAAATAATATAAAGAATAAAAAAATCCTAATTGAGAAATGTTACCATAACATTTTCATAATATTTTCACAATAAATTTTAAGTAATAGATTGTTTTTTTTTTTTTTTTGATAGGATAAGTAATAGATTGTTATTGGTTAATATTGGTGAGTAAAAAAATAATATCAGTGGTAGGTTCAAATTAGAACTAGTAACAACTTTTCACATAAATTTTATTGTAAAAGTATTGTGAAAAATGTTGTGGATATAACACTTCTCATTGAAAAATAGAATTGTTGGTAAATTTTATATTATTTAATGAGTACAAATAAATCTATTTATTACCTATGATGTAATAAGGGTATAATAGTCAATTTCTATAAACTACATTTTCTATCCTCCCACTTTTCTTTTCAACCAAACAAAAAAAATTTCTACCCTCCTACTTTTCCATCCCTCCAACCAAACACACACGAGGGAAAACTATATATTTTCCATCATCTTACTTTTCCATCCTTTCACCATTTTTTATCTTCTCACTTTTTCACTCCTCCAACCAAACCGACCCTTTAAGATTTTTGATAAACTAGTAGGAAAAGCATACATAAACTTCTAGTTAATTGACACATCCGTTATTTTCCGAGGTACACACTATTTTTGTCAATTGACGTATCCGTTACTATTCGATGTGTCCACTATTTTTGAATAATCAAGAGAAAAATTAAAAGACTTTTAACAAATAACTTGGCATATTTACATTTGGTTTTCCGTGTGTTTCATGCACAATAGTATACCCCACCCAAAGAAAGCACGTCCTTAACTTCACTTGAGTTTGATAATTGACTTTTAGTAGTTCCAAGAAAGTCGAAGCTCCTACACAAGTAGAAATGGATGAGAGTTATAATTATGGACTAGTTGAAATGATATTGATAGCCCATGTGATGGCTAATAAAGAGATGTTAAAACAAATAGGAGCCAATATTGCTAGTTTGAAAGATGGGAGAGACAACAACATTTACCATCTGTGTTATTGGGTCAGACTCATGAATGGGTGATATTATGTTGGTGCTTCTTAAAATTGCGGTTGAACTGATTACATCTTTCCCTAAATCAAGAGTGGTACAATGAGTCGCCACTATTTTATTTTAGAGATAATTACAATTTATCCACTTGTAATTTTGGTCATTTTAACACTGTTTACTTGTTGTTTAAAATGTATCATTTTACCTTCATGACGTCCTCCCTAAACTTTAGTAATCCACCTCACCATTTTTCAATAGAAAAACACATTTATGGCCTGTTTGGATGGAGGGGGGAAGGAAGGAGAGTAAAGGGGAATAAAGTAGAGTTGGTTAAAAATAAACTAATTTTGTGCTAAATCAAATCTACTCTACTTTGCTCTCCATTACTCTCCCTTAATCCAAACAAACCATTAATTTATAAAACATACTTGATAGAAAACAAATAATCAAAGCCACTCTCTACGACTCAATGTAAAAAAGTGTAATTAACCTTCTCTAAATTCATCTTGAGCAAAACCTAACCTCTTTTTTTTTTTTCTTTGAGAAACAAAACCTAACCTTTTATCTATATATGAAAGGTGAATGCTCGTGTCTTTTCCATACAAAGCATACTTAGGTTCAACATCTTAACTGTATAGTGGGATTTACTTTTCTGAGCTTAATAACTCACAATTATTTTTGGTTTTAAGGACCCATAATCCATGTTTGGAAATGATAACAACTGATTTTTTTTTTTTTTTTGGGAGAGGGGGAGGGGGGGGGGGGGGGGGGGGGGGGGGGGGTGGGGGGGGGGGGGAGTGGTGAGAAGAGAGAAGGTGGTCAATGGACCTCAAGGAACTTGTGAATTGCTGCACGTAGTTCAGATGGATAATGCTTATTCACAACCACCAAAATTCTCTTTGCCCAGCTTCCTAATTAAAAATTCAGAGTCGTGGTGAGAAATAAGAGCCAACTAACTAAAGATACTTGTAGCAAATGACAAATATTCAGTGAAGTAGCTCTAAAATCACTTTCTTTTTTTAAACAAAAACAAAGTGACATATCTGAGGAAGTAATCACCAAACAAACATTAAATAATATAGAAAAAATTATGAGAGAAGATGAAAAGTCANTTTGTGCAGGGTACATCTGCCTTGCTGCAATTTTTCAAGTAGAAGATGTCATGTTATAAATTGTTATCTGACTTGGGTTTTCGAATTAGCTATGTTTTTGTGTCATTAATTGTCTCGTACTCCATTATACATTTTTTACTTAATTTGTGATGTCATTTGTAATTTTTGTTTGTGTGGATTGGATGATGATATTTTCATGTTATTTCTAGAATGTTTACTTTTAGGGTGTGTTTGGAATGAAGTGATTTTTGTTGTGGGGGTGATTTTTGGAAGGCGCTGGGGTTGGGGATAGAGAGGAGGTGTTGAGGAGAGCCTGATTTTTTTTTTTTTTTTTTGGGAGGGGGGGGGGGGGGGGTTGTTCATGGCCTATAATTTATTGTGCTTTATAACCCACAATCCTTTTTGGGTTTTATAATCCTTAATTTTTTTGGGCTTTATGACTTATAATCAGCTCAATTTCATTAATTTCAATTCAACTTCCAAACGTCTTGATGATGATGAGCCCTAACGAAATTTTCCAACACAATCAATAGAATCTCTAATTCAAGGCTAATGCCTTTCATCCTCATGTCACGCAATATTTCCATCACAAACTTGAAGAATGTTCTTCTTCCTCATAAGGCTTTAATAATCACACAGTAACTATTAATGTCCTTAGTTATAGCTGGGCCAAGTTCTATACGAATTAGCAGTTTTATTTTCTTTTGGCCATCTTCAAACTTTGTGCCTCAAATGCCCAAGTGCTGTTGTTTTCATGTGACTCACGTCCCACATGGATTAAGTGTAATCTTAATTATGTGTATATAAGATTTTAGACACCCTCTTATTGCAAGTTAATTTTCAAGGTGAATTATACCCATGAGTTTGTATCTATTTAGCAATACAAATTAGAATTAAGCAATCTATTACTATTCAGGAGGAGCAATCTATTTGCAACAGGAGCAACAAAAATGAGCATCAGGAGCAACAAACCGATTCCTGATTAATCGAACCAACAAAGCAAGAAACCTGATTAATCGAACCAACAAAGCAAGAAACCTGATTCTTGCTTTGTTGGTGCTTTGGAATTTGATATTTTAAGAAATAGTGAGGTTGGGTTCTGGGAATTAGATAAAAGGCTTTTTCTTTTTCTTTTTCTTTTTGTGATTTTTTTAGTTTTACTTTCTTAAATCTTGAAGGCTTGTGACTTCGGGTCTGGATTCTTAAAAAAAAAAATAATAATAAATCTTAAAGGGTTGATATGCATGTAAATCAGTAGCGGAGCTAGTATTTGGGTTGAGGGGGAAATATATATATATATATGACACACAATTTTGCATATCATGATTATATAGTATTTGAGACAAATTTGAAAAATGAGAAGTTATTCATTTTAATACTAATAATATTTTAATGTAATTATATTTTAAAAAAACCTTCATAAAAAGAAAGTGCATTCATTTTTTTTTTTTTTTGATAAACATTTTTATTATGTTATTTATCTATTTAGATTTTGTTCACATGAATCATCAATTTTGCAATTTTTTTTAAAGTCAAAATTCGAGTTATGAATGAATAAAATGCACTATAATATGTGAAACAATAATATAATATTTATTATATAGTTAGCTATAGAGAGAGAGATATGGCTGCAATGAGCCATATCCTAATATCACATCCAGATCCCTTCGTAGCAGCACGTATGTAGCGTGTCAAGCCAATACTTTGTCCAAATTTTGTTGAAGTCTCTCCTCAAAAAATAAAGTTTCGATGAAGTCGCTGATAATTGGATGATAAACTTAATCTTTTAGTGATGGCTTACCGAGTAGCTCTCTCTTGCTAGAAGCTACCCAGGAAGCCTTTGTGCAAGCATGCTAGTGGAGGACTTAAGGTTGCTCCCTCCTTGGATTGTTTAAAAATTAGAAGCTGTGCTCTGTTTTGAGAACAAGAAACAGAGTGGAATTTAAGTTAACTAAATTTTCATAAAGTGTGAGTGAGGAGAGTTTTTGATTAGGTGAAATTCCTCTGTCGTTAAGGGATTTAGTTTTTTTTTTTTTTTTTTTTTAAGTTTTGATTAATGTTTAATCATCTAATTGGAATATTGGATAAACACTGCCATTTTACCCAAAAATAAAATAGGTAGGTGTTGTAGCAAAGTATAAGTCTGTTCTTGATGTGATTATTTGTCTATTCTACTAGTCGTTATTTGAACCCCCACAAAGAACATCTTTGACGAGGATGATGCTTTGAAGGAGATTTTTTGTGGGGAACTTTTGTTGATTAGTAACTGAAAATATTATGTTGTTCCACTAAACCTATTTTGGTAATCAGCTTTTAGATTCATTTACTGATTTAGAAAGGTTTTATTCTTTATATCATTAGGGTATACTTGACTTGAATGGCCAAGCTTTGGAAGCAAATTCTTCTGCGGTTGAAGTTATGGTAGCCAGAGACAGAATTACTGAGGGAATCACAAGAGATGAGAATCAAGAGCAAATGGGGATGCAAACTGACATAGCAGGTACAGGAGATGCGGCACAACCTGCAAGGATTCATTCTGTTAACTGGTTTTTAATTTCAGTAGTGTTCAACGTTGCTTTCATGGCTTGTTTGAGTTTCCTACTGGACCAGAAAGTTTTTGACAATATTGCACCTGCATTCATGGCCTATAAGAAGAAATGGGCTTTCCTATCTCACTTAGGCTTCATAATTATAGGAAGTCCAATATGCTATGCGTCGTATGCAATCTTCATATTATTACTGAACAAAGCAACGGGGCGGTGGGTAGGTTTCTTGAAACGCGCATACATGCTTGCTCATGAGGTTGTGCTTTATATGACAAAGGATACAATTTTGGCGCACTTGGTGTTTAGCTTCCATGGTTGTTACTTTATCTGTTTCATGAAATTTATAACTTCACAATATAAGATTCAGTTCATTAAGGTGTGCACTATGGAGTTTGCTCGCTCTGCACTACGCTTCTCTTTTCATGGCAAATGGATGAGTGCTAGCTTCTTCCTTTTCACAGCTTTTATCGGATTCCTTGCCATGGTAAGTGGCTTCAGTTCCATCTCATTTTGTTCTTTTTATTTATGTTGCATGGCATGGTTTTTTTTTTTTTTCCTTTGTGAAATTGAAGTATAAAATCATTTTTTTTCCGAAGGTGAATTTTGATCTGATGAAGAATCTACCCAATGCTCCGGGTGAAGTGGCTGACAATATCGCCGACATAGTGGCTGACTAAATATAATACCGGTTTGTGTTTTCTTCGTTTCATAAAGTATTATAAATTTATAATGAAGTTGAATAGAACCATATATAAAAAAGACTGCGCCACTCTTAGTTTTACTTGTTGAGTTTAACTCTTTGCTTCCATTCCCCCTCTCCTAGGAGAACTTAAGAGGCTGTTTGGATGACTCATTTTCATGACTCAATTCTCAGTTTTTATAACTCAATTCTCAAAAATGGTGGGACTCATAGCAAAATACTCGTTTGCCTACACCAATACTCTATTTCCATAACTCTGTTTTCAATACTCAATTCTCTACTTTTTGAGTTATGAGTTATGGAAACTGAAAACAACTTTTGGCTGTTTTCAGTTTTCAATTCTCAATTTTCAATGACAAAATTGTAAATACCATTACCAAACCGGTCTCACAGTCAGAATTTGCTTCCTCTTTTTCTTCTTTTCTCTTTTTTTTTTTATCTTTTCTTTTTGTCTTTCACGGCAGACCTGCTTTCTTCTTCTTCTTTTGCTTCTTTTTCTCACTTTCTGGGTTTTTTTTCCATTCTCATTTCTTTTCTTTTTTTCTTTTCTTTTCGTTTCACGTTGGTTCTGGGTTTGGTGTTTTTTTTTTTTTTTTTTACATGAAAAAGATGGAGCCAAACGGGTATTAATTTTAGAGTGATGGGTGATGAGTGATGAAAAATGAGTGATGAGTGATGAGTGATGAGTGATGAAAATTGAGTGACGAAAATTGAGTGACCAAAAAAAAGTTCCCAAACAGCCTCTAAAGCATCAATTTTTCCAGTTAAGATGTTTCGTGTTGTATATACATTGCATCAATCTTTAGGAAAGTTTTTTAATGCCACAATGAAATCACTTATTTTTTATAAGTTAAATTGTATTGTATGCTTTTGTTTATTACTTTTCTAAGATCATGACATCTTTCATGTAGGACTCTACCAAATCAAAGGAAGATATTGATACAAGTATTTCTTGAGCTGTTGCATGTGGAGCAAATCTGAAACATAGGTGGAGATGTGGAGATGCAATGTATTTATGTTGATGTTTATGTTGTTGTGTTTGAGTTGTATATACATTGCAACATTGGAAATTCTTATTGTCCTGAGTCCTGACCAAGTCTTAGGAAGTAGTATTTTAGAGTACTTAGTCCTGTTTGAGTCCTTTATTTTAGCTTAGTATTGAGTTAGTCTTGATTTTGAATGTAAACGTTGCCATCATCGGTGTATAAAGACAATGAAGGTGTTATCATATAAGTTATCCAAATTATTTCCTTAGGCATAGATTACTCATGTTCTTTCGAACATTGATCAAGATTCAATCCTTTAAATAACAAATACAAGAATTTGAAATATCTTGCATTTTGGACAGCTTACAGCTTATAGTAATATTTTGACTTTTGAAGCTACTATAATGTGTTGGTTTCTATATATGCATGTAGGTTTAAAAAAAAGAACATTATTATACTAAAATTTTACCAATAGCAGAAAAGAATAAATACATTTTATTGCATTCTCTCGGTTTATATAGTAAATCCTAGTAAGAGTTTTTGTACAAATGAATGAGAAAACTCAATTATTTAAATTAGAGAATACAAGACAACGAATATTTTGGAAAGTCTTTTCCTTAACACTGTTACAAATTATGATCCTGGCATATTGAACTTTTTGACATCTAGTTATATTTTCACTAAAACTTTTAATAAAGACATCTAGTTACAATATTTCACTAAAATTTAAAATCAGCCTTGTTGACTTCATGGTATGTGACTTCAATCCATTATGGAAGGCTTCAAAACCTTTTTCTAGCATCATACATTGAACTTTTGGTCAGCGAAAGCTAAAATTTTACCCTGCTAAGAAGAAAGCAAAGGACATATAGTCATTGATAAATCTGAATAACGTAGAATAGAACTGGGCTAAACTTGTAAAAGTATGATTTAATAACAATTCAAGCAAGCAAAAAACATCCCCACAAGTTCACTTATGGAAAGAACAACAATACAACAAACATATCACCCACAAGCAAAACACACATCTGCACATTCAATCCAAATTTAAGAAAGAACAGGTACCTAAAAAAAGTTAGGAGAACAAAGAAAAATGTCACAAGGACTTTTAGCATACCTCATGACCAAGCAAGAATGATCTCTGCCTAATGATATAACTAAAATCCCAAAGTTTGTGCAATGTACTAAATTTGACAATATATATATATATATATATCTATATAAGTACTCACGAGTCATGAGCAGAGAGCACCCCATATATAGTTGAAGCAAACCATAATGAAAGCATAACACACGTGACATGTGCATCTAAGAGTCACTTAACCATCTAAGTTAATTTTTTTTTTTTTTTGGTGAAGAAAGAAGTTAAATTTGGTTCGTCAAGAATATCCTGATTATGCAGTTTGCAACAATTATCTAAGGACAGTTGTAGCACATTGCAACCACAATGGGAGCTCTAGTATTTTAACTGGTTTTTTTTTAGTTTTTTTGTTGTTGTTGGGTTTGTGAGGTTGAGAATTGGATAATTATGAAGCCACCATAGGTACTAACAGCCTGCCCTCCATGCCTAGACATGGATTCGTCAATTGCAGAACAAGCCGTCATCAATGACGCCACCATCTTTTGACTCAAAAACATTAACATTATAATCTCCAATCCTCTTATTAGTATTTGTTTCCTCTTAGTATCCAAGTATCCAAGTACTCCATTGACTCATTCCAAGCATCAAATTAATTTAACAAAATTTAAAAAGAAAAAAATATGCCTCCTTTTGTTTTCGTCTAAAATTCTTTAATAACCCATCAACAAACATTTTAAACCACGGGTCACTAACAAAAAGAACCAGTAAAAATTTTAGAGCTCCCATCTTAATCAGCAAACTCAGGAGAAAATAAAAACAATAGCACAATCTTTACATATGAAACTACCGGTTCATAAAAAACTAAATAAACCCAATTCAGCAAATAACAATCTAAGTAAATCCAATCAATCAGGCTCGTTAAAAAAATGCCTATAAATCACACCCAAAAAAAAAAAATACAAAACACAAACTTGCAATATCAAACAGACATTTCCTGTCGGCACGCACCAACCCAAGAAATGCCGCCAGCAACCCACCGGTTCCTGGCCATTGACACACGCACACTCATCTGGGATTTATTATTTATACTTATTATTGAAATCTCAAAACGTTCCACAAGAAATCAATTTGAATAAAAAATGAAGCTAGAAGAAAAATAAATGGGAAATGGTTACCTTTTATAGTTTACGGTGAGAATGGAGGCAGATTTGAGGGCAAAAACCGATGATGGTGGTACGGTCAACAACTAAAAAGCAAAGGTAAAGCCATGGCGCTTGTGGCGAAGAACAAGACCGATGAGAAAATCTGGGAAAACAGATCGTCGGAATCACTGGAGACAACGACATAGTGAGTGGAGAGAAGACGGAGAAATCGGAGAGAGATAAATGAAAATAGGAACAGGAACTTGGAAAGAAAGAGGAAAATTTTGGAATACTTTTTGGCGGGCGATTGAAATTTTGAGAGGTAATGTTAAGTTGGATTTTTTTTACACGTTTCAGTGATTCATTGGTTAGTCCCACCAGACCGTTACGCTGAGCTGGAGAGAGTGTCTTATAAGATACGCTCTCCGAGTGAGCGTGTGTCTCGGTCCTCCTTATATGTATTGCTCTATATATTGTCTCCCCCGCTTATGGTGTGTTGTGTTTTTACTTTTCCCTGTATACAACTCTGAAGACATTCTATTGATCAAAAAAAAAAACTCTGAAGACATTCTTAGAGCAACTACTTCAATTAGAGTATTTTACACATTCATTTTTACATTAAAAACTTACCTTTTTTTTTTATTTTACTCATCTATTTTTACAAAACACTCACATCAGTTTATCTATTTTATCATCTCTTTTATTTAAATAAACAACTTTCTCAAATTTTTTATTATTTCTCCCAACTAGTGGCGAAGTCAGGATTTTAGGTTAGAGGGGGCAAGATCAAAAGAGAGTAAAATTAATTAATTGATTTAATAAAAAAATAAATAAACAACTATATGCAAATGTAATTTTCATATACAATTAAAATTTGGGTTTTAAAAAAAAAAAAAAAAAAAAAAAAAAAAAAAAAAACTTGGGTTTGAGACTGAAAAATGTTGGTGAGGAAAGAAAAAAGTGTTATACATAACAGAGGTGCTATGAGTAGTTCTAAACCATAAATTATTTTACAATGTTTTGTCAAATTTTGATATGGCAGATTGTGAGTGATTAATAAATATTAATACATAAACTCACAATTTTTTTTCAACAATCACACTGCCATGCAACAGTTGTGAAAATTTGTGGACGTCAACTTTTTTGAGGTGCTATAATGACTCGTGAATGAAAGTAGGTTTTTTTTTTTTTTTTCATAATTCTTTTCAGCAAAATAGTGGTGAAGAAGTATGGTGGAGAAGTAGGCTGTACAAGTGGTTTTATTTATTATAATATTATTATAAGGTGGACCTAATTTTTTTTTAAAAGAGTTGCAGTGGCCCCAAATGTGAAATTGTTTTCTTACAATAAACTAATACACGGTACAAGTACAATATGTATGTAAAAAAGCTGATTGTCCTAGTGTATGCAAATAAGACCTAGTACTATATATTACTTGAGAATTTTTGGGGCATCAAAGGGGGCAAATGCCCCCCTTCCCTCTGCCCCTGCTCCCAACTACCCCTTTTACATACGCGCACTCTCTCTCTGCCCATTTTTCTGATTTGTTACTCTCTCTCTATACCCATCTCTCTACCAATTTCTGAACACAGATCTACTCTCCCTAACTTGGTCAAGCACTGATCAAGCCATGCTTTATTCCTAGCGAAACTCTCGAACACAGAGCATCGATCAAACCGATCAAGCATCAATCAAACTGGTCAAGCATCGATCAAACTCTCGAACACAAATCAACTCTCCAATCAAGCTCGGTCAAGCACCAATCAAGCTCAGTCAAATCTTCCTAGCTCTGATCAAGCAAGACCCACAAGCTCCGATCGTTCCACAAGCACCAATTTGTCTCTTTGTTGGTTTGTCCGTGTGGGTTTGTTTGTGTGTGGGTGTGTTTATGTATCTCTGTGTTGATTTGTCTGTGTGGATGTGTTTGTGAGCATCTGAGGAAAAAGAAGATGAGGAGAGGAGAAGTTACTAAGTTCGTTATGCACGGAGAAGAGAGAGAAAAAAAAAGTGTGAATGTGAAATTAATAAAATAATATATGAATGAGCTATAGTAACCATGTAAATATACACGATTACTGTAACAAGTGTATAAATATATACATCTATACACATTTTTAAAAGCACCGATATGGAGTATTTTTTAGGCAAAATGTGTAAAAGTTGTGTCTTTTTCTATTATACACGATTTTGCATCCACTAATGTGAATGCTCTTATGGTGTAGCTTTATGGCCTTGATTTTAGTAACTAACAGTATTCTGAGCAGTAGCAAGGTTACATGTGTTGTACTCGTATTGTAACGGGTAACATAAGCTTTTCACTTTTTTTTTTTAACAATTTTTTGTTTTTTTAGCTTTATGTTATTTTTCAACGTGGGACCAACTTTGTAGAGAGAAAAAAATATTAAAATAATCAAAAGAACTAATTTTATGTTCTTTTCTTTTATTATTTAATTTTTTATGAGTTTAAATTCGGTCAAGATATGGCAAAAAAGCTTTAGTTTACGCCCTCCAATAGTTGTATGCCATATCAGCGTTTTATTAAACAACACATACAACTTACCATATACAATAACAACTTATTTATAACATTTTAGAAATAAAACTCAGAATCTCCTCCTTAGAAAAGGTTGCACCGATCCAGCCACCCCACCACAAACACCACCAGCCACCCGCCACCTGGCCATAGATGCCGTTACACACCACTGGAGATGCTACCATCACCACCGTCCGATCTATTTCCCACCCTCCACATCAACAACAAATCAAATGGTGCTGGACATGCTGCTTGAGAGAGCAAAGCTTCTTAATAAAAGAGGGGCATCGAAGAGTTTGGACTGGAAGCAAGAAAGGAAGTTCAAGAGCAAACTCTTGTGGGTCAAAAAGTAATTATGTTGTTGCTTTAATTGTGGTTCAGATTGCACACTTCGCAAATCTCATACTCGGTCTTGTGGTTTGGAAAGTAAATTAAAAAAAAAAACCATTTTTTTAGTAAAAATTCAATGAAATTATGTTGCTGGGTTTGTCTTTTATTGTGTTTCAGATTAACAAAATGAATTTTTTTAGCCTAAATTTTAGTCCATTAAAAAATGAATTTTTAAGAAAAACAATTTGGTCTTGATGGTGGTTATGGGTTCCAAGTCATATTGAAGATTATGTGTACTTGGGTTTCTTTTTTGAAGTTTCAGAATTGATATTCTCAACCAATTTTCACTTCCCAAACCCATTTTCCTTGATTGACATCCAGATTTTTGTTTCTTTAAATTTTTTTTTTTTAGGGACATTAGTTCAAATCGTGCTTCAAATATGTTGTTTTTGATGTTATTGTGCATGGAGGAGTAAATCAGGCAGTGGTGACGATAGAATCTCTGATGTTGCTGGCGGCATCTGTGGTGGCATCTGCGATGGGTTTGCTGAATTGGTGTTACTTTTTCCAAAAAAGAGGTTTTAATTTTTAATTTTGAAATAGGTTATAATTTAGTTTTATTGTGTGTGGTAAGTTGTATTCTTATTTTAGTAAGACAACGACGCAGCATTTAATTATTGGGTACATTAGGTGGTAGAAAACATGGCTTTTACGCCATGACCGGACCCAATTTACACTATATTTTTATTAAATGAAACTCACTTTTATACGACCTTAATAAGCACATATGCGATGCTTGTTAACGTTTGCCTATGAGTATTACCACTTCCAATTACAATGAAAGATCTTGAAATATTTTGTTCTTTGTGCTATTGATTGATAAGAATAGTTGAAATTCCAAAAAGGGCAATGTCTATCCACACATGTTATACACACACCTCTTCATAAATTGTTTTGAAAATTGTGACTAATTAAAGAATTGTGCGCGTCTAAGAGACATTTTTCTTCCAAGAAACCGCCAATCTCTGGTGTGAACCGCCATTTAAAAAATATCATTTTACCAAACAAGAAATAATTAAAATTAAATTATGTAGGGAAAAAATCATATTTAACTTTCTTTTTTATTTTTTAGAAGAATATTTAATTTTCAATTGGCCATGACTTTAATATAACTACTCTAATGTGATTGACTGTAAGTGGTATACAATCACTTTCATATAAACATACTATTTTTTTTATACCACTCACAATCAACTATAACAAAGTTGTGACAAGAAATCTGTCACAAAAAATATGTTCCTAAACTTTCTATCTTATCTTTTGATGCATGAGTGTATGAACTACGAAGTATCACCTCTTTTTTGGGGGTGTATGAAGTATGAACACTCAGTGTTCCTAAACCCAATGATCTTTATTTTTATTTTTTATTATTATTATTATTTTATTTATTTTTTTTTTGCATCCTATACCCAATGATTTTTTTTTTTGGTACCAACTTGTGTTTGGGGTGTTATTTACCCTAGTTTTTTATTTATTCAGAAAGCTATTGGTAAGTCCATAATTCAATGATGCCTTTTTAAATTAGGCCCACAATTTGCACATATAAGTAGATTTTACCCAATAAAACAAATGGTGATTTTGGGAATGGGGCTTAAAGTCTTTATCAATCTAGCTACACCATCTGCTATTACCCATGATGGGCTCCAAACACATTGATAGACTTGTCCTAACAAGTAACAATTGCTATGAGTCCATTCAGTCCATATTGAGATCACATAATGGGCCTCTTGAGCTTGTGAAGATGAAAAGATGGAAACCCTATGATAGTACCTCATGCACCCCCACAAGAGGTCTCTGCTTTTATATATATATATTGATTCTTACCCACATAACGATATTCTACAATTCTACATCCAACTTTGCTGGCTTTTTTGCGAATTATCATAGCAGCATGGGGCAGACCATAGCTACACTAAGGTTCAAGGAAGGAGGTTATAGTCCCAATGCAAGGAATAAGACCACAACTCAACATCTCATCAAACAATAATTCAAGTGCATCGGCCACTTTATGGGCTTTAAAAGAGGCAGCAAATAATTTGGTATAAGTAATAACATCCGGGTCACAGTTATTACTTAGCAATTAACATAAATACTCCTATAATACTTCATACACCCATCAAAATCTCCAACGGGTATAGAGTTAGGGCAAAATTTATATACAATACCTTAACTACTATTAGTCATGTACCTCATTTAAAATTTAGCCACCTGGCACATTGTAAAAGCACATTCAAACACTCGGTATAACATTTCAACCCAAACTCTTCTACATTTCCAAACATTTGTATTTCATTCGACACTTGATGAGCCCTGATGAAATTGTCCAACACAATTGATAGCATCTCTAAATCAAGGCTTATGCCTTCGATCCTCATGTCACACAATATTTCCATCACAAACTCAAAAAAAAATTCTTCTTCCTAAATTCCCTTTGTTCACTACATTAGCAACAAAGTTAACACTTAACATTCTATTGCAAGTTTACCCTTCAGTTTTCAAAGGAAAGTCCCCTCGTAATTTCTCTTCAGTAGTAAAAACCCATCAATTGCTCAAACTTTAGCTACTTGTTTTAGGGGATTTTCAAAATATCTACTCTACTCCTCAATCAAAATGGGTCTTAAATGGGTTTGGTGCTGAATAGGTATAAGGGAATGGTAAAGGGTCATATAGATGGTCAAGAACAAAACGTTCCTTGAGATTTACTTTGTTCTTGATGTGATTTGGTGATGGCTGGTCATCTAGAATTGAAAATGGAAATGGAAATGGAAGTAATGAAGTTGGTGAAGAGAGGTAGTGGGAAATGGGAATGGTGCCTGGTTGTAAGATTAGGATTTTTTTTTTTTTTATATAATTATTTTACCATGAAACAAACACTTGAAAATGATTTTCTATTTTCATGTTAGCGACTAAACATTGTAAATTGAAAATGTTTTCGGTCAAATATTTTACAGCAAAACAAACAGAGCGAAAATGAATCAAAGTGTTGCACTATTCTGTAGATTGAAAGTTGATGTAATTTAGGGAAAATTGAACTTTTTTCATGGTAAATTATATCATGCATATTTTACACTTTGCATCATGAACTATTGAAATATACTATTAATCTCCTAAAGTTATAACCCTGTTGCACTTAATCCCATGTTGGTTTTTTGGGTTAAGTCCAACAAACTTTAGCATTAAAATATCAATTCATCCTCTATCATTTGTTATGAAGTTATAATTTTGGATGGTTGGTCATGAATTTTGATAATTTAGGAGACAAAATGTAAAATAAGGTATAGTTTAGGATGTAAAAGTGTAAACCGATAGTATAAGGCAAATTAGTTTTTAATACTACATTATAGTAGACTTAACATCAAAACAAACGGCTAGTGTTTGTATTCAATATTCACATTGCATGGACTATACAGAGTTATAATTGTTGGGCTCCTCCTTGGCCAAATGGCCTTTTCCATATGTTTTTTTGTTTTATTTTGTGTGTGTGTTTTTTATTGAATTACCTAAAGGCTCGACGAGTAAAGAAAGTCTAGACTCTAGGAACATAACATAACGTCACAATATTTTTACAACGCCCTTGTTTTAGTTGTAGTGAATCTCAATATAATATATATTTTTTAAGCTATGATGGATTGACACCTAAGCTATTCTGAAAATATTATGATTTTGTTGTTGTCTTAACATAACTCTAATAAGTAACATTTCTACAACAAAGAATTACATGAAAAATAAATTAATTTATTTGTACAACATCAAATATGAGCCTTATATTTTGACATGAGTGTCAATTTGATACTTCTCTTTCAATTTGAAAAATTAACCCATTAGATTCTAAGTTTGACCAAGTTTGACAACAAATTTGGTTGAAGCCTAAGATTACAATTCCACTCAATATATTTTTATTAGAAGTGAATTTTGACAAATTCACCATTAGATTACATTTTCTTCTTATATTTTCCATTCTTGCAAAAAATTTAGAGAATATTAAAGATCAATAATTATGTCATCAATTAAATATTTACATTTCAAGTTTTTGTAATATAAATTTATGCATAAAAAATAAGTTTTTGGATTGAATGGTAAATAAATTTAATTTGCACAAAACTTGATGTGTGTGTTAAAAATATAGAGAACATTAAATCTAACGGTTAGTATAGGGATAAAGGGCCCAGAAAAGGATATTGGGTCGTGGGCTGTGTCCGAGGACATTAAGTCATTTGAGGACAAGTGGACATTAATGAGGACGTACAAATTAGTAAGCTATGAAAGAAGTTTGGTCGTAAAGGATTGGGAGTGTAGTCCGAGGAGAAATACCTCCTCGGCTAAGCAGAGTAGGGGTCAAAGGTCAGACCTTTCATCAAGAACAACACACCAGATGATCATACTAGTAAGGATAAGCATCAGAAGGGAATAAAACAAAGGAAAGCTGTGAAATATTTAGGAGAAAGCTGCTACCATTGCATTGAATGCTCTTATGCCTATTTTGATTAGCCTTTACCCTTTACTCCGTCGATCTTTAATTGCCCATCATCTAGAGATGATTACCATAGAGTACCGAGACAGTAACGTTAGGTCCAGCGAGTTAGAAATTGGTTTGTCATCAAGTGGTGAGTCCACAAATAAAGATTTTGAAATCGTAGTGTCAAAACCCCTATTGTCTTTAAAACCCTCATCTTCTTCAAAACTTCCTTCGTCTTCAATCCTCTTTCATGCTCTCTGAGTATTGTCTTTACGAGTTGAGACATTTGAAATCTATTTGCAAGAGGTTTCAATTTCCATAAGGGGTAGCTATAAGATTACCTCATCCAAACGAAAAATCGTGCACCTTTGCTTATGGTGAGATGAGTTTTTACGAAGCAGCCTTTTCCTGCAGCTTCCGTTTTCTTGTTCATTCATTTATCATGCAACTCCTTTCTATTCTCAATGTTTCAGCCGGTCAACTTGTCCCTAACGCATGGAGGACGATTATTGGTTGTATGTCGATTTGGGTATCTGTCCATAATGGGGACATAATTACCTTAAACGAATTTCTTTATCTGTATCGTTTGAAACCTTCCACCCACTATAGTATTTTGAACTTCTACCTTGGAATAGGGATTCTAGAATTGTCCATAGTGACCCGTGGTTGCTACGAAAATAGGAAATCCCTTCTTTTGGTGCATCTCTCTTTCCTCTTTATTAAATTGGTTGTTTTAAGTTTGCTATTCTTCTTCCTTTTTTTATTTATTTTTTTTTTATTTTTTTGCAGTTGCTAATTGTCCTTTGTTGGAGGAACGCTACCAAGGACGAATTAAGGCTGCCTTGAGTTTGCCCTCACAGTTGACGATTTCGACGAGCTGGTTGATCCTTGTCGTCTGTATGAGTGTTGCCTTGGACCTGAGCCTTCTGTGTATGTTTTGAAGAAAATAGCCCAGGAAGAGAAGAGTAGGTTTTTTAATTCTTCGTCCTTTCTTGTCTTACCTAATAGGTTTTTTCCGTATTAACCTTCTTCTTGCAAAAATGGCCACTAGGTATAGCAAAGACAAATATGCCCATGTTAAGAGCTTGAAGAATGAACCCCTATCTCACATTACCCCTAAATCAAAGAAACATAAGCTGGATAAAGGGAAGAACGAGACTCCTTCCCCTTGTCACTCTTTGGTACTTCATCTTCTCCCACACCTTTTCTTGAGATGATGACCTTCAGTCCTCTGACCACAGGGTCTAAAGGGAAGGCCAAGTTTGGCAAGAGTGTTTGGGATGACCTTGCTACCACCCTTGGACGAGCTCATAATGTCATTACTGACGACGAGCTTAAGGGTTTCTCGTCCATCCCTTCTCACGAACTGGTTAGCCGCCATATTTACAAACTAGTGCAGGTATTTTACTCAACGTTTCTTCATTACACCGTTAAGTGTTTACACCTGTTAAAAATTACTAACCTTTCTTTCTCTTTTCAAGTTCTTGGTGAGTCCCTTCGTCTAATGACGGACTACTTGAACAGTGAGGAGAAGGTAGTAGTGGCCAACTCCAAAGTTGTTTCTATTGAGGCCGAGAGCTCAAAGTTGAGGAAGGATCTGATTGAAGCTATGGACCAATCAACCAAGGCCAAGGAGAAGATGAAAGAATGAAGGAAGCACTGAAGGTTGAGAAAAAACTCGTTGTTCAGAAAAATGAGGAAGTCCAAGTTGCCCTCTTGAGGACGGACGAGGAATGTGAGAAGGTGGTTGCTAGTTTCTTGGAGTCTAATCGCTTCTCCGACATGCAGTTCGAGCAGTACTTCAATGGCTTCAAGCTTCTTCGTCGGTGGATGATGA
This sequence comes from Quercus suber, assembly GCF_002906115.3. Lineage (NCBI taxonomy): Eukaryota > Viridiplantae > Streptophyta > Magnoliopsida > Fagales > Fagaceae > Quercus > Quercus suber. Next base: position 91,422 of record NW_027069713.1, read on the forward strand.
AGCACCATAGCCATGTAGCAAATTTTGCAAATCTAGACTTTAAGGCTATTGATACTGATATCCTTGTTAACTAGGCTAATGAGAAGGAAGGCGAGACCGTTGCTAAAGCTATCGATGTTGTTGAAGGTGAAGGAGTTGCTATAGAGGAGCTACTGACGAGGCTTAGAAAGAGGCTGGCCATGTTAAGGAGATCGTCAGTGCTCCTTGAAGTAAAAATCTAAGTANTAATTTACAAATTAAAAAGAAAAAAATATGCCTCCTTTGTTTTCGTCTAAAATTCTTTAATAACCCATCAACAAACATTTTAAACCACGGGTCACTAACAAAAAAACCAGTAAAAAATTTTAGAGCTCCCATCTTAATCAGCAAACTCAGGAGAAAATAAAAACAATAGCACAATACTTATACCCATCATAGAAACTACCGGTTCATAAAAAACTAAATAAACCAATTCAGCAAATAACAATCTAACGTAAATCCAATCAATCAGCGCTCGTTAAAAAAATGCCTATAAATCACACCCAAAAAAAAAAATACAAAACACAAACTTGCAATATCAAACAGACATTTCCTGTCGGCACGCACCAACCCAAGAAATGCGCCAGCAACCCACCGGTTCCTGGCCATTGACACACGCACACTCATCTGGGATTTATTATTTATACTTATTATTGAAATCTCAAAACGTTCCACAAGAAATCAATTTGAATAAAAAATGAAGCTAGAAGAAAAATAAATGGGAAATGGTTACCTTTTATAGTTACGGTGAGAATGGAGGCAGATTTGAGGGCAAAAACCGATGATGGTGGTACGGTCAACAACTAAAAAGCAAAGGTAAAGCCATGGCGCTTGTGGCGAAGAACAAGACGATGAGAAAATCTGGGAAACAGATCGTCGGAATCACTGGAGACAACGACATAGTGAGTGGAGAGAAGACGGAGAAATCGGAGAGAGATAAATGAAAATAGGAACAGGAACTTGGAAAGAAAGAGGAAAATTGGAATACTTTTTGGCGGGCGATTGAAATTTTGAGAGGTAATGTTAAGTTGGATTTTTTTACACGTTTCAGTGATTCATTGGTTAGTCCACCAGACCGTTACGCTGAGCTGGAGAGAGTGTCTTATAAGATACGCTCTCCGAGTGAGCGTGTGTCTCGGTCCTCCTTATATGTATTGCTCTATATATTGTCTCCCCCGCTTATGGTGTGTTGTGTTTTTACCTTTCCCTGTATACAACTCTGAAGACATTCTATTGATCAAAAAAAAAAACTCTGAAGACATTCTTAGAGCAACTACTTCAATTAGAGTATTTTACACATTCATTTTACATTAAAAACTTACCTTTTTTTTTTTTTTTACTCATCTATTTTTACAAAACACTCACATCAGTTTATCTATTTTATCATCTCTTTTATTTAAATAAACAACTTTCTCAAATTTTTATTATTTCTCCCAACTAGTGGCGAAGTCAGGATTTTAGGTTAGAGGGGCAAGATCAAAAGAGAGTAAAATTAATTAATTGATTTAATAAAAAAATAAATAAACAACTATATGCAAATGTAATTTTCATATACAATTAAAATTTGGGTTTTAAAAAAAAAAAAAAAAAAAAAAAAAAAAAAAACTTGGGTTGAGACTGAAAAATGTTGGTGAGGAAAGAAAAAAGTGTTATACATAACAGAGGTGCTATGAGTAGTTCTAAACCATAAATTATTTTACAATGTTTTTGTCAAATTTTGATATGGCAGATTGTGAGTGATTAATAAATATTAATACATAAACTCACAATTTTTTTTCAACAATCACACTGCCATGCAACAGTTGTGAAAATTTGTGGACGTCAACTTTTTTGAGGTGCTATAATGACTCGTGAATGAAAGTAGGTTTTTTTTTTTTTTTTCATAATTCTTTTCAGCAAAATAGTGGTGAAGAAGTATGGTGGAGAAGTAGGCTGTACAAGTGGTTTTATTTTATTATAATATTATTATAAGGTGGACCTAATTTTTTTTTAAAAGAGTTGCAGTGGCCCCAAATGTGAAATTGTTTTCTTACAATAAACTAATACACGGTACAAGTACAATATGTATGTAAAAAAGCTGATTGTCCTAGTGTATGCAAATAAGACCTAGTACTATATATTACTTGAGAATTTTTGGGGCATCAAGGGGGGCAAATGCCCCCCTTCCCTCTGCCCCTGCTCCCAACTACCCCTTTTACATACGTGCACTCTCTCTCTGCCCATTTTTCTGATTTGTTGCTCTCTTTCTATACCCATCTCTCTACCAATTTCTGAACACAGATCTACTCTCCCTAACTCGGTCAAGCACTGATCAAGCCATGCTTTATTCCTAGCGAAACTCTCGAACACAGAGCATCGATCAAACTGGTCAAGCATCGATCAAACTCTCGAACACAAATCAACTCTCCAATCAAGCTCGGTCAAGCACCAATCAAGCTCAGTCAAATCTTCCTAGCTCTGATCAAGCAAGACCCACAAGCTCCGATCGTTCCACAAGCACCAATCAAGCACCAATTTGTCTCTTTGTTGGTTTGTCCGTGTGGGTTTGTTTGTGTGTGGGTGTGTTTATGTATCTCTGTGTTGATTTGTCTGTGTGGATGTGTTTGTGAGCATCTGAGGAAAAAGAAGATGAGGAGAGGAGAAGTTACTAAGTTCGTTATGCACGGAGAAGAGAGAGAAAAAAAAAGGTGCGAATGTGAAATTAATAAAATAATAGATGAATGAGCTATAGTAACCATGTAAATATACACGATTACTGTAACAAGTGTATAAATATATACATCTATACACATTTTTAAAAGCACCGATATGGAGTATTTTTTAGGCAAAATGTGTAAAAGTTGTGTCTTTTTCTATTATACACGATTTTGCATCCACTAATGTGGATGCTCTTATGGTGTAGCTTTATGGCATTGATTTTAGTAACTAACAGTATTCTGAGCAGTAGCAAGGTTACATGTGTTGTACTCGTATTGTAATGGGTAACATAAGCTTTTCACTTTTTTTTTTTAACAATTTTTTGTTTTTTTTAGCTTTATGTTATATTTTTCAACGTGGGACCAACTTTGTAGAGAGAAAAAAATATTAAAATAATCAAAAGAACTAATTTTATGTTCTTTTCTTTTATTTATTTAATTTTTTTATGAGTTTAAATTCGGTCAAGATATGACAAAAAAGCTTTAGTTTACGCCCTCCAATAGTTGTATGCCATATCAGCGTTTTATTAAACAACACATACAACTTACCATATACAATAACAACTTATTTATAACATTTTAGAAATAAAACTCAGAATCTCCTCCTTAGAAAAGGTTGCACCAATCAAACTGGTCAAGCATCGATCAAACTCTCGAACACAAATCAACTCTCCAATCAAGCTCGGTCAAGCACCAATCAAGCTCAGTCAAATCTTCCTAGCTCTGATCAAGCAAGACCCACAAGCTCCGATCGTTCCACAAGCACCAATTTGTCTCTTTGTTGGTTTGTCCGTGTGGGTTTGTTTGTGTGTGGGTGTGTTTATGTATCTCTGTGTTGATTTGTCTGTGTGGATGTGTTTGTGAGCATCTGAGGAAAAAGAAGATGAGGAGAGGAGAAGTTACTAAGTTCGTTATGCACGGAGAAGAGAGAGAAAAAAAAAAGTGTGAATGTGAAATTAATAAAATAATATATGAATGAGCTATAGTAACCATGTAAATATACACGATTACTGTAACAAGTGTATAAATATATACATCTATACACATTTTTAAAAGCACCGATATGGAGTATTTTTTAGGCAAAATGTGTAAAAGTTGTGTCTTTTTCTATTATACACGATTTTGCATCCACTAATGTGAATGCTCTTATGGTGTAGCTTTATGGCCTTGATTTTAGTAACTAACAGTATTCTGAGCAGTAGCAAGGTTACATGTGTTGTACTCGTATTGTAACGGGTAACATAAGCTTTTCACTTTTTTTTTTTTTAACAATTTTTTGTTTTTTTTAGCTTTATGTTATATTTTTCAACGTGGGACCAACTTTGTAGAGAGAAAAAAATATTAAAATAATCAAAAGAACTAATTTTATGTTCTTTTCTTTTATTTATTTAATTTTTTTATGAGTTTAAATTCGGTCAAGATATGGCAAAAAAGCTTTAGTTTACGCCCTCCAATAGTTGTATGCCATATCAGCGTTTTATTAAACAACACATACAACTTACCATATACAATAACAACTTATTTATAACATTTTAGAAATAAAACTCAGAATCTCCTCCTTAGAAAAGGTTGCACCGATCCAGCCACCCCACCACAAACACCACCAGCCACCCCGCCACCTGGCCATAGATGCCGTTACACACCACTGGAGATGCTACCATCACCACCGTCCGATCTATTTTCCCACCCTCCACATCAACAACAAATCAAATGGTGCTGGACATGCTGCTTGAGAGAGCAAAGCTTCTTAATAAAAGAGGGGCATCGAAGAGTTTGGACTGGAAGCAAGAAAGGAAGTTCAAGAGCAAACTCTTGTGGGTCAAAAAGTAATTATGTTGTTGGCTTTAATTGTGGTTCAGATTGCACACTTCGCAAATCTCATACTCGGTCTTGTGGTTTGGAAAGTAAATTAAAAAAAAAAACCATTTTTTTAGTAAAAATTCAATGAAATTATGTTGCTGGGTTTGTCTTTTATTGTGTTTCAGATTAACAAAATGAATTTTTTTAGCCTAAATTTTAGTCCATTAAAAAATGAATTTTTAAGAAAAACAAATTTGGTCTTGATGGTGGTTATGGGTTCCAAGTCATATTGAAGATTATGTGTACTTGGGTTTCTTTTTTGAAGTTTCAGAATTGATATTCTCAACCAATTTTCACTTCCCAAACCCATTTTCCTTGATTGACATCCAGATTTTTGTTTCTTTAAATTTTTTTTTTTTTAGGGACATTAGTTCAAATCGTGCTTCAAATATGTTGTTTTTGATGTTATTGTGCATGGAGGAGTAAATCAGGCAGTGGTGACGATAGAATCTCTGATGTTGCTGGCGGCATCTGTTGTGGCATCTGCGATGGGTTTGCTGAATTGGTGTTACTTTTTCCAAAAAAAGAGGTTTTAATTTTTAATTTTGAAATAGGTTATAATTTAGTTTTTATTGTGTGTGGTAAGTTGTATTCTTATTTTAGTAAGACAACGACGCAGCATTTAATTATTGGGTACATTAGGTGGTAGAAAGCATGGCTTTTACGCCATGACCGGACCCAATTTACACTATATTTTTATTAAATGAAACTCACTTTTATACGACCTTAATAAGCACATATGCGATGCTTGTTAACGTTTGCCTATGAGTATTACCACTTCCAATTACAATGAAAGATCTTGAAATATTTTGTTCTTTGTGCTATTGATTGATAAGAATAGTTGAAATTCCAAAAAGGGCAATGTCTATCCACACATGTTATACACACACCTCTTCATAAATTGTTTTGAAAATTGTGACTAATTAAAGAATTGTGCGCGTCTAAGAGACATTTTTCTTCCAAGAAACCGCCAATCTCTGGTGCGAACCGCCATTTAAAAAATATCATTTTACCAAACAAGAAATAATTAAAATTAAATTATGTAGGGAAAAAATCATATTTAACTTTCTTTTTTATTTTTTTAGAAGAATATTTAATTTTCAATTGGCCATGACTTTAATATAACTACTCTAATGTGATTGACTGTAAGTGGTATACAATCACTTTCATATAAACATACTATTTTTTTTATACCACTCACAATCAACTATAACAAAGTTGTGACAAGAAATCTGTCACAAAAAATATGTTCCTAAACTTTCTATCTTATCTTTTGATGCATGAGTGTATGAACTACGAAGTATCACCTCTTTTTTGGGGGGTGTATGAAGTATGAACACTCAGTGTTCCTAAACCCAATGATCTTTATTTTTATTTTTTATTATTATTATTATTTTATTTATTTATTTTTTTTGCATCCTATACCCAATGATTTTTTTTTTTGGTACCAACTTGTGTTTGGGGTGTTATTTACCCTAGTTTTTTATTTATTCAGAAAGCTATTGGTAAGTCCATAATTCAATGATGCCTTTTTAAATTAGGCCCACAATTTGCACATATAAGTAGATTTTACCCAATAAAACAAATGGTGATTTTGGGAATGGGGCTTAAAGTCTTTATCAATCTAGCTACACCATCTGCTATTACCCATGATGGGCTCCAAACACATTGATAGACTTGTCCTAACAAGTAACAATTGCTATGAGTCCATTCAGTCCATATTGAGATCACATAATGGGCCTCTTGAGCTTGTGAAGATGAAAAAGATGGAAACCCTATGATAGTACCTCATGCACCCCCACAAGAGGTCTCTGCTTTTATATATATATATTGATTCTTACCCACATAACGATATTCTACAATTCTACATCCAACTTTGCTGGCTTTTTTGCGAATTATCATAGCAGCATGGGGCAGACCATAGCTACACTAAGGTTCAAGGAAGGAGGTTATAGTCCCAATGCAAGGAATAAGACCACAACTCAACATCTCATCAAACAATAATTCAAGTGCATCGGCCACTTTATGGGCTTTAAAAGAGGCAGCAAATAATTTGGTATAAGTAATAACATCCGGGTCACAGTTATTACTTAGCAATTAACATAAATACTCCTATAATACTTCATACACCCATCAAAATCTCCAACGGGTATAGAGTTAGGGCAAAATTTATATACAATACCTTAACTACTATTAGTCATGTACCTCATTTAAAATTTAGCCACCTGGCACATTGTAAAAGCACATTCAAACACTCGGTATAACATTTCAACCCAAACTCTTCTACATTTCCAAACATTTGTATTTCATTCGACACTTGATGAGCCCTGATGAAATTGTCCAACACAATTGATAGCATCTCTAAATCAAGGCTTACGCCTTCGATCCTCATGTCACGCAATATTTCCATCACAAACTCAAAAAAAAATTCTTCTTCCTAAATTCCCTTTGTTCACTACATTAGCAACAAAGTTAACACTTAACATTCTATTGCAAGTTTACCCTTCAGTTTTCAAAGGAAAGTCCCCTCGTAATTTCTCTTCAGTAGTAAAAACCCATCAATTGCTCAAACTTTAGCTACTTGTTTTAGGGGATTTTCAAAATATCTACTCTACTCCTTCTCAATCAAAATGGGTCTTAAATGGGTTTGGTGCTGAATAGGTATAAGGGAATGGTAAAGGGTCATATAGATGGTCAAGAACAAAACGTTCCTTGAGATTTACTTTGTTCTTGATGTGATTTGGTGATGGCTGGTCATCTAGAATTGAAAATGGAAATGGAAATGGAAGTAATGAAGTTGGTGAAGAGAGGTAGTGGGAAATGGGAATGGTGCCTGGTTGTAAGATTAGGATTTTTTTTTTTTTTATATAATTATTTTACCATGAAACAAACACTTGAAAATGATTTTCTATTTTCATGTTAGCGACTAAACATTGTAAATTGAAAATGTTTTCGGTCAAATATTTTACAGCAAAACAAACAGAGCGAAAATGAATCAAAGTGTTGCACTATTCTGTAGATTGAAAGTTGATGTAATTTAGGGAAAATTGAACTTTTTTCATGGTAAATTATATCATGCATATTTTACACTTTGCATCATGAACTATTGAAATATACTATTAATCTCCTAAAGTTATAACCCTGTTGCACTTAATCCCATGTTGGTTTTTTTGGGGTTAAGTCCAACAAACTTTAGCATTAAAATATCAATTCATCCTCTATCATTTGTTATGAAGTTATAATTTTGGATGGTTGGTCATGAATTTTGATAATTTAGGAGACAAAATGTAAAATAAGGTATAGTTTAGGATGTAAAAGTGTAAACCGATAGTATAAGGCAAATTGGTTTTTAATACTACATTATAGTAGACTTAACATCAAAACAAACGGCTAGTGTTTGTATTCAATATTCACATTGCATGGACTATACAGAGTTATAATTGTTGGGCTCCTCCTTGGCCAAATGGCCTTTTCCATATGTTTTTTTGTTTTATTTTGTGTGTGTGTTTTTTATTGAATTACCTAAAGGCTCGACGAGTAAAGAAAGTCTAGACTCTAGGAACATAACATAATGTCACAATATTTTTACAACACCCTTGTTTTAGTTGTAGTGAATCTCAATATAATATATATTTTTTAAGCTATGATGGATTGACACCTAAGCTATTCTGAAAAATATTATGATTTTGTTGTTGTCTTAACATAACTCTAATAAGTAACATTTCTACAACAAAGAATTACATGAAAAATAAATCAATTTATTTTGTACAACATCAAATATGAGCCTTATATTTTGACATGAGTGTCAATTTGATACTTCTCTTTCAATTTGAAAAATTAACCCATTAGATTCTAAGTTTGACCAAGTTTGACAACAAATTTGGTTGAAGCCTAAGATTACAATTCCACTCAATATATTTTTTATTAGAAGTGAATTTTGACAAATTCACCATTAGATTACATTTTCTTCTTATATTTTCCATTCTTGCAAAAAATTTAGAGAATATTAAAGATCAATAATTATGTCATCAATTAAATATTTACATTTCAAGTTTTTGTAATATAAATTTATGCATAAAAAATAAGTTTTTGGATTGAATGGTAAATAAATTTAATTTGCACAAAACTTGATGTGTGTGTTAAAAATATAGAGAACATTAAATCTAACGGTTAGTATAGGGATAAAGGGCCCAGAAAAGGATATTGGGTCGTGGGCTGTGTCCGAGGACATTAAGTCATTTGAGGACAAGTGGACATTAATGAGGACGTACAAATTAGTAAGCTATGAAAGAAGTTTGGTCGTAAAGGATTGGGAGTGTAGTCCGAGGAGAAATACCTCCTCGGCTAAGCAGAGTAGGGGTCAAAGGTCAGACCTTTCATCAAGAACAACACACCAGATGATCATACTAGTAAGGATAAGCATCAGAAGGGAATAAAACAAAGGAAAGCTGTGAAATATTTAGGAGAAAGCTGCTACCATTGCATTGCATGCTCTTATGCCTGTTTTGATTAGCCTTTACCCTTTACTCCGTCGATCTTTAATTGCCCATCATCTAGAGATGATTACCATAGAGTACCGAGACAGTAACGTTAGGTCCAGCGAGTTAGAAATTGGTTTGTCGTCAAGTGGTGAGTCCACAAATAAAGATTTTGAAATCGTAGTGTCAAAACCCCTATCGTCTTTAAAACCCTCATCTTCTTCAAAACTTCCTTCGTCTTCAATCCTCTTTCATGCTCTCTAAGTATTGTCTTTATGAGTTGAGACATTTGAAATCTATTTGCAAGAGGTTTCAATTTCCATAAGGGGTAGCTATAAGATTACCTCATCCAAACGAAAAATCGTGCACCTTTGCTTATGGTGAGATGAGTTTTTACGAAGCAGCCTTTTCCTGCAGCTTCCGTTTTCTTGTTCATTCATTTATCATGCAACTCCTTTCTATTCTCAATGTTACAGCCGGTCAACTTGTCCCTAACGCATGGAGGACGATTATTGGTTGTATGTCGATTTGGGTATCTGTCCATAATGGGGACATAATTACCTTAAACGAATTTCTTTATCTGTATCGTTTGAAACCTTCCACCCACTATGAGTATTTTGAACTTCTACCTTGGAATAGGGATTCTAGAATTGTCCATAGTGACCCGTGGTTGCTACGAAAATAGGAAATCCCTTCTTTTGGTGCATCTCTCTTTCCTCTTTATTAAATTGGTTGTTTTAAGTTTGCTATTCTTCTTCCTTTTTTTATTTTATTTTTTTATTTTTATTTTTTTGCAGTTGCTAATTGTCCTTTGTTGGAGGAACGCTACCAAGGACGAATTAAGGCTGCCCTTGAGTTTGCCCTCACAGTTGACGATTTCGACGAGCTGGTTGATCCTTGTCGTCTGTATGAGTGTTGCCTTGGACCTGAGCCTTCTGTGTATGTTTTGAAGAAAATAGCCCAGGAAGAGAAGAGTAGGTTTTTTAATTCTTCGTCCTTTCTTGTCTTACCTAATAGGTTTTTTCCGTATTAACCTTCTTCTTGCAAAAATGGCCACTAGGTATAGCAAAGACAAATATGCCCATGTTAAGAGCTTGAAGAATGAACCCCTATCTCACATTACCCCTAAATCAAAGAAACATAAGCTGGATAAAGGGAAGAACGAGACTCCTTCCCCCTTGTCACTCTTTGGTACTTCATCTTCTCCCACACCTTTTCTTGAGATGATGACCTTCAGTCCTCTGACCACAGGGTCTAAAGGGAAGGCCAAGTTTGGCAAGAGTGTTTGGGATGACCTTGCTACCACCCTTGGACGAGCTCATAATGTCATTACTGACGACGAGCTTAAGGGTTTCTCGTCCATCCCTTCTCACGAACTGGTTAGCCGCCATATTTACAAACTAGTGCAGGTATTTTACTCAACGTTTCTTCATTACACCGTTAAGTGTTTACACCTGTTAAAAATTACTAACCTTTCTTTCTCTTTTCAAGTTCTTGGTGAGTCCCTTCGTCTAATGACGGACTACTTGAACAGTGAGGAGAAGGTAGTAGTGGCCAACTCCAAAGTTGTTTCTATTGAGGCCGAGAGCTCAAAGTTGAGGAAGGATCTGATTGAAGCTATGGACCAATCAACCAAGGCCAAGGAGAAGATGAAAGAACTGAAGGAAGCACTGAAGGTTGAGAAAAAACTCGTTGTTCAGAAAAATGAGGAAGTCCAAGTTGCCCTCTTGAGGACGGACGAGGAATGTGAGAAGGTGGTTGCTAGTTTCTTGGAGTCTAATCGCTTCTCCGACATGCAGTTCGAGCAGTACTTCAATGGCTTCAAGCTTCTTCGTCGGTGGATGATGAAGCACCATAGCCATGTAGCAAATTTTGCAAATCTAGACTTTAAGGCTATTGATACTGATATCCTTGTTAACTAGGCTAATGAGAAGGAAGGCGAGACCGTTGCTAAAGCTATCGATGTTGTTGAAGGTGAAGGAGTTGCTATAGGAGGAGCTACTGACGAGGCTTAGAAAGAGGCTGGCCATGTTAAGGAGATCGTCAGTGCTCCTTGAAGTAAAAATCTAAGTAACCATTTTTTTTTTTTTTTTTTGGTTCCATGTTAAAGACAATGGATGCCTCCTGTTTTAAGGCTTTTAATTTAGAAACAATGGGTGCCTCCTATTTTAAGGCTTTTGTTTGAGAAACATTGGGTCCCTCTTGTTTCGAGGCTTTTATTTTAGAAACAACGCATTTGTTTTGAACTTTGAAGTTCTTCTGCTTATGATTTATTCTTGCTCTTTCATTACCCTGCTTAAGAATTTAACTCATCATTTGAGTTTCCACCATGTTTTGTGATTTCAACTCATCACTAGAGTCATCACCACGTTTACGATTTTTACTCTATTTCGTGATTTTAACTCATCTTGTAAGTTTTTACCACGTTTATGATTTTCAACTCATCATTTTGAGTTTTTATCGTGTGTCGTGATTTAACTCATCTTGTGAGTTTTTACCACATTTATGATTTTAACTCATCATTTTGAGTTTTTACCATATTTTGTGATATTGACTCTTATTTTGAGTTTTTACCACACTTATGATTTTCACTCGTCACTCGAGCTTTTACCATTCGTGTTCTCATCACATTTGTGGTTTGAACTTGTTGCTAGATTTCAGATACTTCATTTTCTTCATTGAACTTAGATTTGACACTTTGTCAAACTTTATTGAAAAAAGGAATGGCTGAACAAGCCTTATTATTTCATGCATTCCTCATATACGAAGGGATTACAGGGAAACAACAAATTGAAAATAGCTTTATCAAAATACTTGAAGGAAAAGAAATACTTAGAAAAAACAATTAAATCTCGCTTATCTAATGTGTTGTCAAGCGAGGTGCTCTTACAAATAGAGCTTATTAGATCAGGAAATAGCTTTTATTGATAGTACTTCTTGAGATGTTCCACATTCCAAGGACGAGGAAGTGGATTGCCTTCCAAATCCTTCAAATAATAGCTTCCTTGTCTAAAGTAATGGACGACCTTGTATGGCCCTTCCCAAGTAGGCCCTAACTTCCTTTGCGCTAGATCTCTAGTAGCTTGTGAGACTTTTCGTAGCACCATATCGTTGGGGTTGAACCTTCTGAGTTTTACCCTCTGATTATAGTACTTCTGCATTTTTTGTTGGTATCGAGTCATTCTCAAGGCTGCCTTATCTCTAACTTCAGCCAAACAATCCAAGCTGAGCCTTAGTTCGTCATTGTTTGAACATTCGCTTTAATGAGCTTGCTTAAGATTGGAGACTCTTATCTCGGCTAGGATAACTGCTTCAGTGTCGAAGGCCAACTTGAATGGAGTTTCTTCTATTGGTGTTCTTGTTGTCGTCCTATAAGCCCACAATACCCTAGGCAACTCTTCAGGCCATGCATCCTTTACCGCCTCAAGTCGTGCTTTGATGAGTTTAAGCAAAGTACAACTTGTTACTTCTGTTTGCCCATTAGCTTGTGGATGCCCAGGTGACGAATAGTGATTTTGTATCCTTAGCTTTGCGCAAAACTTTTTGAATTTTCGACTATCAAACTGACAATCATTATTTGTTATGATTGTCCTAGGGATCCTGAACCTACAGACGGTGTTCTTCCAAACTAAGGTCTGTATCTTGTCTTTGGTGATTACCGTTAGTGGTTCTACTTCGCCCCATTTGGTGAAGTAATCAATGGCTACAAGCAAAAACTTTACTTGCCTTTTTCCCAAAGGGAGTGAGCCGACGATGTCTATTCCTCATGTAGAAAATGGCCAGGGTGAAGAGATGCTCGTCAGTAATTCCCCAAGTATATGCTACACTTTGTCGAACCACTGACATTTATCACATTTCTTCACAAGTTCAGCTGCATCCTTTTGCATTATTGGCCAAAAGTAGCTTGCCCTAATCGTCTTTCCCACCAAGGATCGAGGTTCGGAATAGTTACCACAGACACCTTCATGTATTTCTCAAAGCACATACATCACTTCGTCAAGGGCCAAGCACTTTAGGTATGGCATCGAGAATCCTCTTTTGTAAAGTTCTCCGTTCAAAACAGTGAACCTTGCTGCTCGGACTCTGACCTTCTTCGCTCTGATGAGTCAGATGGGAGTTGGCCGCCTCTGATGTAGGATATGATTAGTTCCATCCAGTTACTTTGTTGCTAGATCGAAAGGGCCTACAGTCCGTCAATATTGGGGATTGTTTGAACCTCCATGAGCAAGCCTTCCATTGCTGAAGCATCTTTGGTTAAGGCGAGTCTAGCAATCTCGTCAGCAGCTGAGTTTTCTTCCCTTGGGATTAGCTCAAGTTTAACGCTATCAAACTTGTTAATGAGCTGGCTTATTAGCTGTAGGTATTTCTTTATTCTTTCCTCCTTTGCTTCATATTCGTTGGTTATTTGTCTAACGATCAGCTTGGAATCAGACCTCAATCTCAAATTCTTGGCTCCCAAAGCTTTTGCAGCCCTCAAGCTAATAAAGACTGCTTCATACTTTGACTCATTGTTTGTTGTTGGAAATTGGAGCTGAACCCCATATTTAAGGACGTCATTCTCTGGTGATGTCATTATGACACCAACGCCTCCGAGTCCTGTTACAGATGAGCCATCTAAGCAAACTATCCAATACTCTGCTACCTGATCAGGGTCTGGAATGGTAAATTCCGTAATGAAATCTGCTAAAGCTTGTGCCTTGATTGTTGTTCTTGGCCTGTACTCAATGGCAAACTAGCTTAGCTCAACTACCCATTAGACCATACGACCTGCAGCATCTAGTTTGCTCATTACTTTTCAGATTAGTTGGTCGGTCATAACTACAATGGTATGAGCCTGGAAGTATGGACGAAGTTTTCTTGAAGCCACGACTAATGAGAAGGCCATCTTTTCCGTGCGTGGATACTTTGCTTCGACATCCTGAAAAGCCTGACTAGTGTAATACACTGGCCTTTGTATATTGGATTCCTCGCAGATCAAAGCGGAACTGATGGCTATTGGTGATACAGCTAAGTATAAAAATAGATCTTCTCCTTCTACTGACGGGCTTAGTAATGAAGGCTTGGCCAGATACTCTTTAAGGCTCTGAAAGGCTGCCTCACACTCGTCCGTCCACTAAAAAGCCTGTTTAAGAACTTTAAAGAAGGGAAGACATTTGTCAATGGCCTTTGAGACAAACCTGTTTAATGTTGCTACTCACCTCATTAGTCTTTGCACCTCCTTAACTGTCTTGGGAGAAACCATGTCAAGTATGGCTTTGACCTTCTCCGGGTTTGCCTCAATTCCTTACTAAGACACCGTGAAGCCTAGGAATTTTCCTGATGAGACTCCAAAAAGGCACTTCGCAGGGTTAAGCTTCATCCTATACCCTTTTAAGGTATCAAACACCTCTTGAAGGTCTGTAAGATGGGTTTTAGCTTCTTTTATTTTTACGAGCATATCGTCTACATAGACTTCCATATTCCTCCCTATCTGCTTGCTAAACATCTAATTCACCAATCTTTGATAGGTGGCATCTGCGTTCTTCAGTCCGAACGGCATGACTTTGTAGCAATATAAGCCCTGGCTAGTGACAAACGCAATTTTCTCCTAATCTTCTTCCTTCATTAGGATTTGGTTATAACCTAAAAAAGCATCCATGAAGGTTAGAATTTCGTGGCCAACCATTGAGTCAATAAGCTGGTCAATTCTAGGAAGGGGGAAACTGTCTTTGAGACATGTATTGTTCAAATCAGTAAAGTTCACATACATTCTCCATTTTCCATTAGACTTCTTTACCATAACAACATTTGCAAGCCATTTTGGATAGTAGACTTCCCTAATGAATCCAGCAATTAAAAACTTTTCCATCTCTTCCATGATTGCTTTATTCCATTCTGAAGCGAATACTCGTCTCTTTTGTTGAACAGGCTTCCTTGTTGGATCGACATTAAGACTGTGCTCTATCACTCATCTGTCAATCCCTGGCATGTCCTCATGGCTCCATGCAAAGACATCTAAGTTCTTCTTCAAGTACTTCACCGATTCGTCCTTCAAAGTCTGTTGAAGCTCCTTTCCTACCTTGGTGGTTTTGGTTGGATCTCCTTCTACTAGCACTACATTTTCCGCCTTCTCCATGGGTTTGGGTGGTTCTTCTTCTACCATCCAAGTGTGATTTTCCCTAGACGCCAAGACCACCTAGTAACATTCCCGAGCCAAAAGTTGGTCCCCTATGATTTCTCTAGTTCCGTGAGGGGTCAGGAATTTCACTTTCAGGCAATATGTGGAAGTTACTACCTTAAGGCGATTAAGGGTTGGTCGCCCAAGAATCACATTGTAAGACGAAGGGCAGTCAATGATCAAGAAGTCCACCACCCTCGTCACTTGAGCGAGGTAGGTCCTTGCTGTAATCTGTAATGAAGTGATGCCTTTTGAATAAACACAGTCTTCGCTGAAGCTAACTAACGAAGATCCGAAAGGCTTGAGGCATTTTGGATCCAACTTCATCTACTGGAAAGCCATCATATACATCACATTTGCTGAGCTCCCATTGTCCACCAACACTCTTTGGGTGTTAAATCCCCTCAATGGCTAGTATAATGACTAGGGGGTCATCATGGGGCTGCCGGATCCCTTTCACATCTTGCTCAGAGAAGACAATGTCGTCATTCCCAATGCAATGATGTTTTGCCATTAGGTGCTTGACATGGACGTTGTTCACCTACCTCTACACCGCCTTCCTCAGGGACTTGTATGATCCTCCAATGACTGGTCCTCTAGTGATCGTCCTTATCTCTCTTACAATGGGTTTGAGATTGTCTCGATCTTCCTCTCTTTGGTCGTCAGTAGGTTTCTCCTCTGTTCACTGGCGAGCTTGATAGTCTTTCTTAACAAACTTTTGGAGCTTCCCCCTTTGGATTAACTCATCTATTTGTTCTTTCAAATCCCTACATTCATTTGTATAATGACCATGGTCCTTATGGAAGCGGCAATACTTCTTTGGATCTCTTCACTCTGAGGACGAGCTTAATCGTTTAGGCCATTTCAAGGTAGGGTCGTCCTTTATCTACATGAGAATCTTATCTACAGGCATTATTAAAGGGGTGAAATTTAGTTGCTTCTTTGATGATGCCTCCAAACTACTTTTGCTAGTCTTAGCTTCTGTAAGATTATCTTTGCACTATTTCCTTTTGCTTTGGGACTCTGCACGTTCGTCTTTCTTTTGTTTGCCTGTCAATCCCTTTGCCGTCAGCGTGTCTTCCCCATTCATGTATTTTTGCGCTTTAAACAGTAGATCTGTCATCGAGGTCGGAGGAGTTTTCCCTAAGGAGAAAATGAGGTCATGATTGACCAGTTCAGCTTAGAAGGTCGTCATTATCACCTACTCGCTAGCCTCATCAATTTCTAGGACTTCTTTGTTGAATCGCTTCACATATTCTCTCAGGGTCTCTCCTTCCTACTATTTCACAGTTAGCAGATAGGAAGTGGGCCTCTTATGACGTTGGCCTTTAATGAAGTGATGGACGAATGAGTCACTTAGCTGGTCAAAGTTTGCAATAGACGCTGTGGGTAGCTTACTGAACCATACCCGTGTTGCTCCTTTAAGGGTTGTTGGGAATGTCCTGCAAATAACTTCATATGGGGTCTGCTGGAGACTCAGAATTGTTTTAAATGCTCCTATCTGGTCCAGAGGGTCCTTAGTGCCATTGTAGACCTCCAGCTGAGGGAGACGAAATTTGGGAGGCAAGGGGCACTCTAGAACACTAGTTGTGAAGGGTGAGTCGGTCCTCTTGATCATGCCATCTAGGTTTATTGCTGTCTTTCCCTTCATGGCATTTTTGACCTCGTCCAACTCCTTTCTCATGTTTTTCATCTATTGGTCACTACCACGAGTTGACTGTGCAGTATGTTTTGAAGTATCCCTTCTGCTATTCTCTGGACTATGGGCCTCGTCATTGTTGTCATTGCGATTGCGTTGAGACTGCGACATAGTCGGAGTCCCAGGGCGTGCCTTTTGCTTCAATTCTTCATTCTATTTCATCAATTCTTGCACGTTAGCAGTGAGTGCTTGAATCTATTGGGCCATTATGGTTGGGTCCATAGGAGGTGATGAAGTAGAAGTGTCCATGTGTCTTGAGGAACTTTGTTAGTAGAGATATGATGACTTGCCTGAGAGAATTGCAACTCAATCGTTCCCCATAAACGACGCCAAACTGATGAAGTAGGAATTTGCCTCGTCAGTATGCCCCTCGTCAGTATGATGGACGACCTGTAAAACTTGTGTCACATAAATCACTCAATAGATAAGAGCATTAGTTTGGGGCCTGCCAAGGACCCTCCGATGCTTAAGTTAACTTATTCTCTTTGGAAAAACTGTAATTTGTATAGCAGTTCTGTGTTTTTTTTTTTTTACCTATTTTTCTTGGCTTTATATAACCTTAGGCTGAGTTAATACTCATAATACCGTTATGTTGCAACCGGGTAATCAATGCTTAATGATTGCAAATTAACTCCAATGTTTTCTGTTTGTAATCGGTCCTTAATTCTGCATTATTGGATGGTGGTAACGGTTTTATGCTATTCATTGCCCAGTCATTGATTGCTGACTGGAGTTAATACACATACACTCGTCCATACCCTTACTCGTTACTGTCATGGACGGTTTGCAAGTAATGGACGACTATTTATATGCTACTCGTCAGTTATATATTTTGTGAGGTAGGTAAGGTGAATTGTACTTTCATCATTTCAAAATTTAATGAGTTTTGGCTTTCCTCCAATTTCTCATATAATATATATATATCTTATACTTTGACCGCAAAATTTGCGGTCTAGCTTGTTAACCATGCCACCCATAACTCTCACATTCAACTTTAATTGAATAGCATCATGAGAGCATTAATGCTTTATAGTTCACAATAATATATGAGCTGTTGGGTAATGTTGTTCTAGTTATATTGGGTCCGTTTGGATTGAACTTATGTTGTTGAAACTGAAAACTGAAAACAGAAAAACTGTAGCAAAATAATTTTTAAATGTGTAAATAGTACCGTGGGACCCATTTTAAATATTTTTTAGTGCGTGAACAGTGCCAAACAGTGCATGAACAGTATTTTTTGTCTCTGTACAGTAAAATCATGTGATTTTACTGTTCACTTCCGAAAAAAAAAAAAAAAAAAAAGAGAGGAGGAAAACGCAGCCTCCAGATGCAGACGTTGAGGCCAAACTGCACCATTGTTTATTTTTTTTTGAAATACGTGTGGTTGAAAAAGTGTGTGAAAATACTTGTGATGTTGTTTACAAACTAAAAACATGTGTTTAAACTCCTATACCAAACGGCCCACAAACTTCATGATTAGACTTGTCACTTGTGCTTTTCATTATTATTGTATGTTCCTCATAAAACGTGAGAATCACCACCTAATGGGTTAAATATGAGTCTCAAAGTAATGGCTTAATTAAATAAATTTTATATCATAGATCAAGGGTTTTGCATTTGATGTGCTAGTTATTTATTTACAAAACAAAATCAAAACTGAAAACAACAATTTTATTTCATAAAAACGCTCACCTTACATGACAACAAAACAAATAAATAATTACAATACTTCTTCTCCTAGTTACATTATAGGAGAAGTTGTGAAACCTTTACTCCTAGTTAGATTATTTAAAAAAAATGTAAAATTACATACAGGATCAAGGGCTAGGGTACAAGATGAAATGTATTTGAAACCCATCTCGCTCAACCTAAATCTGTATTCTATAAATTTATTGAGCTTTCATGTCATGATTCATGCAACTCATTTAAACATGTTATTTTTTTAAAAAGAAGCTAACCATGTTATTTAAAGCATAACAAACTAAAAATAAAATAAAAATTGGAAAACTCATTCGATCAACAATGATTTTTCTCGTGAGCATGTCTTCATATAAACTATTAAAACCATATTTTGATTATTACATTATTTCATATATAAACTACACAAATGAATTACATTCTTTTTACCTCCGACACGTGGCATACCACAAATGGTTCCATTGCGAGGTTTGTAATAGTTTCAAAGCAGAGTGTAGAAAGGAAGCTACCCGATCAGTCAAAATTCCCACAAAATCCAATTCCCGCCAAAAAACCCCCCAAAATACCAAAACACATATATATACACAAACCCCATCATCACAACCCAACCCTCACCACAACACACACAGAAATGGCCTCTGCAACTCCAACTCCTCCAGGTCCAGACCCAAACATCAAGAGCCCTAAAAATGTGTACCACATCGGAGGCATCCAAGTCGAATTCCCGTACCAGCCGTACGGGTCGCAGCTCGCGTTCATGGGTCGGGTCATCTCCACCCTGGATCGAGCCCAGAGAGAGAATCACTGTCACGCGCTCCTCGAGTCCCCGACCGGTACCGGAAAATCGCTCTCGCTTCTCTGCTCCACTCTCGCTTGGCAGCAGAGCTGTAAATTGAAGAACCAGTTCGCCAATCTCACTCACTCCAAGCCCAATCCCGAGGCTTTCACCGATCCTCTCGCTCACGGTGGCGGATTCGTTCCAGAAGTGGAACCTTCAGGTATAACAACGATTTTCAAGATTGATTTTGAAAGTTATATAGCCTTAATGCGCTAGGGTTTTTAAAGAGAGTGAGAATTTAGTTCTGAACTTTTAGGTTATTGGATTTTGTGGTTGATGAATTTTGATGGTGGAGTTCAATTTATGAAATGGGGCAAACAGTCCCTTGATCAGTGTTTCTATTTCGATATTTGATGTGCTATGAAACTGTCATTGTGATTTTTATTAGGTAATGCAGGGCCGGAAAATTTGGACCCAACTCAATCTGCAGCAAACAACAAGAATCAAAAGAAAAAGGCAGCACCCACCATATTTTATGCATCGTAAGTTTTATTCTATTGGTTCGCGGTTGGAAGCTTCTATTTTTCTATTTGTGTTGTGTTGTGTTGTATATTTAGATAGTTTGCTTTTGAAAGTAATGAGGATTGTTATTGAAACTTCACATAAAATTCTAGTGGTTATTTAGTTTACTGATACTGCAGTTTGTGCCACTAGAAGCATTTCAGTTTTCAAATGTACTTTCATATGTTAGACTGAGTTCAATTATTTATTTAGTTGTGTGTTTTATTTTTGATATTGTTCTTTGATGTTGAGATAGGGATTACCCATCTTCTCATGTAGAGTTATAGTTACAATTTCATGGAGCAAAATTGATTCTATAGCTTTTGAGATTCTAATTTGAAACTGTCTGCAATTTGACATCAATCATTTCTTCTTGTCATCGTTATCAATGATTCAGTCAAAACATAAAATTTAAGGATTTGGGTATGTACATTAATTATCTTTGTCTTTACCTTTGAGTTGCATTTGAATCCGAGAATTTAAAATCAAGGGATTCAAAGCACTATTGATAGTAAAAATATGAATTGATTCATGTGAATTTGAACAACTCCCTAATAAGCTTTAGCTGAACTGGAATCTCCTCCCCTTATATATCAGGTGGAGGGTGATGTTGTGGGTTCAAGACCCATCGGGTGCGTGTGTAACTTACCAACAAAATTGGAACAACACATGATGCGTTTGAGTTTGAGGATTTGCTCTAAAAAACACTTGTGTGTTGTGAATTTAAAAAATATCTTACGTTTAACTATTTCAAATTCTCATATTAATGAGGTTTAAATTCATTCATGAAATTCATCAATAGAAAAAACTGGTGCTTGTCATATTGTATTCAAGCCATTAAAACTAAAAAATTGAAGTCCAAATTGCTTTCTCAAATTTTTTTAACTAAATAATGCTTGAAGTATTTGAGAAGTTTGAATGAAGATTTTACAAATTCATTTGTATTAGAGCAATTTTTTTGGTTTGGTATTGTCATATGTTGAATTCCATAATGGTTACGAACTGTTTTTTGTTTATTTAAGGAGGACACATTCACAAATTTCCCAAGTAATTCGTGAATATCGAAAAACTGCTTATCGGGTCCCAATGGCTGTTTTGGTAGGTTTACCTTTTCCTTGTCAGTTCATTTTCAGTTTGGAATCATTTCTCCTATATATGTATCTGATAATTAGTTTGAGTTATCAGGATTCTCAAATCCCTAGACATTATATGATGGAAATTTGTGTGATTATCTACCCTCATTGTAGTGTTTAGTCTATTTTCTTGAATATGATCTTTTTATTATCCCAATAGAAGTATTATTATTTGTAAATGGATCAGTTTTCCTATCAGGAGTTTTTATTAATTTATTTATTTTTAATTTTTAAATGATTATGTCAATTGTAAGCATTTTATATGGATATTTCTTATGCTTGACAGTTGCATGCATCTGGCTAAATAGGTCTTTGAATCTATTAATTGAACAAGAGTTAGGTTCAAGTTACACCTGGTGAAACTCTTGTTTATAGTAAATTCAATTGACATGAACAAGTAGAACATGTAATCTAATGGTGGGATTTTCAAAATATTAATCCAATAAAAAGTTATTTAGTGGTTTACATTAATTCATAAGGTATAGCTTGAAATCTAGTCAATTAAACAAATATTGTTTTTGCTTTTAAAAAATATTTAGGATCATTTGGATTTGTCCTATTTTCTTGTTGTTACAGGTCAAAATATCATTTGATTGGCTTATCTCCTATATTGTCCAAAGTGCAGCCAAGTGTAATTAACAATATAGTTGAAATTGGATGGATAAGCTGGAGTACATTCTAAGCTTTTAAACACTTTGAGATTTTTTTTTCTCTTTATTTCCTATTGTTAAGTGACCATTCCAAAACCAACTTTCTTTCTTGCAAGAAAGATACATTTTTGGATGGTTATTTAGTTATCTTTGGATATATGGGTTAGAATTTGCAATCTTCTATTCCATAGGGGCAAACAGCTTTTTTGAACTTGATTTTGACTCTCTCTTTCTCTTCTTCACCCCCCCCAAAAAAAAAAAAAAAAATCTCTTGATTTTGACTCTCTCTTTCTCTTCTTCACCCCCCCAAAAAAAAAAAAAAAAAAAATTTCTTCCAGGCGTCTAGGAAGCACTACTGCACAAACAAGCATATACGAGGGAAAGATAATATTGATGAAGAATGGTGCCTTTTTGACCTAAAGACTTTTTTTTTAATATGTATATTAGAATAATTCCTTTATATATCCTGGCTGACAATGGTGTTTGGAAACTTCCAGCAAGTTGCTTTTGAGGGATCGAGAAGTGGGATGCCCAGAATTTAAGTGAGTTATATCTATAGTTGTATATGCTCCCTAAATTTTAACTCTCTTTATTAATGGCGCTATGTTACATTGAAGTAATAGCAATCTAATTTCTTTATTGCAAATAGAAATGCACATAAAGTCAAGGGACATCCATCACTGCAGAAAGGAGGATGCCATGAGGCTCATGATATAGAAGATCTTGTGAGAGTTGGACAAGTTGTGAAAGGTTCATTTTTGTTTTTTCATATTTATTAAATTTATTTCTAACACATGTCATGTTGCTTTTAAAAAAAAAAAAAAAATCTAAACAGCAATTTTCTATTTTCTTTAGGTTGTTCATATTATGCAGCACGTTCTATGGCAGATGATGCACAATTGGTTTTCTGTCCATACAGCTACGTCATTAATCCAATCATTCGAGGAGCGATGGATGTAGATATTAAAGAAGCCATTGTGATTCTTGATGAAGCCCAGTATGTTTCACAACCTCATTTAATTACTTTTTAACTTTTTAGAACCTTGTTGAGAGAATGTGAATAATAAAAGAAATCAATAAGTTTACAGTGTATAACCTAGACAATTAATAGGATTTTTGACTGATAGGTGTTGAATTTCTAATTTCTTAAATCTCATTTTTCTACACTGGTTTTGGGAGAATATGCAATTTCATAGATTGGTTTCTTTTTCTTCATGGAGTGCAAAGTAGTTTTTTCCCTGATATGTATACATGAATTTCATGATAGATTTTGTTGATTTTAATCTTGCCAGTTGGCATAACTTTGGGGTTCCCTAAAAAGTTCTATTTTATATAATTCTTGATGTTCCATACAATCCCATGTCACAACATGTGGAGGGAGTTTTCTAAAGCACAATGTAGACAGTGCATTTATATTAATGCTCTGCATGTTCTTAAATATCAAGTTTATTAGCATCTCCTTTTGGAGATCTGTAAAAACAATACATCTGCCTGTTTAGGGCATGGATTATATGCTTGCCTCCAGATACATGCGTGTCTATTTTGTTCTTTAGAAAATGTATTTCATGTTCAACAAGTTATTAAGGTTGGATTTTTTTTTAAAAAGAATTTCATATCAGTTTCTCTACTTCTAAATGAATATAACTTGTTTGCAGCAACATAGAGGATATTGCTCGAGACGCTGGCAGTGTGGATCTTGAAGAAGACATTTTGTACAGTAGGTTATGAAATCAATACCTTTTTATTTTTTGCATGATCTTATGAGTTGCTTATAGTTGTTGTACCTTTTGAAAGAGTTGCAGACGGAACTAGAGCATCTCTGCACAGTGGATGTTCTAACCTATCAACCTTTATATGAAATGACAGAGGTGATTGTTTTAGATGCTATTCTCACAGTAGTTTTGTCCAAAATTCCTTTATGATGTAATGGTCCAATGAGTGTCACTAATGTTTAGGACCTTATAAGTTGGATTGAGCGGAGGAAAAGTACACTGGAGAAACGTGACTTCCAGCACCACATCTCTTGGTGAGCCGATTTGTTTCTTAACAATGCTTGTGATGCTGCCAAAACACAATAGAAGCTAATGGTCTTGCAAATTAAATTGATTGGCCTTGCTTTTTTTGGACACGTGTTTAGCCATAGAGGAGCTATTCCATATAAACATTTTATTGGCCCAAATATTATATCATACTTGATTTCTTTAAGAGACATTCCACTTTTAATTATGAAATTGTGAGACCCTGATAAAATGGGGTGTCTACAGAAATTCCTTGGAAAATTAGAAAAGTGTTGTGGTCTCCTTAATCCCATTTTCAAGAACGAAAGATATCATGTGTCTAATTTAGATGCAGGCTTCTAAGATATCAGAAATTTTATAATGCATCATAGTTTTGGGTAAATTATCAATCTTGATAATATTAGTGTTCTGAGGTACATGGCACATGAGGTGTATGTGGGTCAGTTATGTGTTGGATTTGCATACCAATTATCAAAATTTTCCTTGGTTTTTACTCTGCTTTCTTTATTGGTGGTTTATCATAAGATTTTGTTCTTGGTTCACCTGATACTTGTCAACTTATGGCTAAATCAATTGTCATTTGTATCTTTTTCAACAGGAAATGATTGTTCATTAGCATGATTTTTAATTTTAATTATTTACTTTTCTCAGAAAAGCTACTTGTTGTAGCCTTATACTGAACTGCTTAAATTATAATCCTAATTAAATTTCTCTTGTGGTATATTAGCATACTTGGTGCATCGTATTTGCAATAAATTGTTTTGTTTCTGCTTCCATTATACCAATAATAAAGGAAGTATATGAGTATCATGAGCGTTCTCTTCTTTTTGTTCTTTTTAAATATATCTCAGTTGGACTGGTGATAAGGCTTTAAGAGAGCTCCGAGAGGCTAATATTTCACAGCAGTGCTTCCCAATCTTGCTAGAATGTGCCACAAAGGTATCTCGAGTATAAGATTTATTAATTCATTGGGGCTTGATTCTTTTCATTTTCTGCTGAAACTTCTTTATTTATTTGATTAAGGCAATTAAAGCTGCTACAGATTTAGAGTCGGATGTAGCACGTTTAAGTGGCATGTCAGTAATAACTTTGGAAGGTACAGCCTACATATTTTCATGTTTTTGTATCCTGAGCTTATCTATTGGCTATTCAAGACTAATTATTGCAATTGACTGTTTTTTGAAAATGTTATGCAGGGTTATTCTCTTCTCTAACTTACTTTTTCTCAAGAAATGGGAGTCACATTTTTGATTATCAGCTTGCTTTACAACGATGTGTCAAAAGAGATGCTGGTAAGTGGAAGGCTATCTTTTGTAGATTTTCTGGAAGGTTCACTACCTGAAGTTTGAATCATGTCATATTGGTTTGTTGGTTATTGATTTTTTTAATCACTTTGCTGTTATTATTGTCGCGAAGAACTTAGATCACCATTCTTTTGTCTCTCTTGACTCTTTTTGTGAGACAAGTTACTGCTGCAGCTAAGGTTCAGTCACTACTTTTGATTTTGTTTTTGTATCAGGAAAAGTTGGCAATTGGACACATACTTTCAGTTTGTGGTGCTTGAATCCAGCTGTTGTTTTTAGAGACATTGCTGATCTTTCTTTGTCTGTCATATTAACATCTGGGTAAGCGTACTGCATAAGCACACTTGAACTGCTAACAGAGTTGTAGTTGTGATCCTTAATTACTGGATTGAGATCCAGTGACCAGGTGCAATCAGTTTCAAGGGCTGAGATTAAAATTTAAGTTTGTAACTTTTCCCCTCAGCCCTTGAATAAGAAAGTTAAAAAGTAAAAGTTTTCTGGTCGAAGGACTGAGGGAAAAAGTCAACTTTTAAACTTTTAATCTTAACCCTGTAAACTAATTCCATCCAGTGCAATACCAATGGATCTCAATCCTAATTACTAGACCAGAAAGTAGGAATTGACTCTTTACAACTTTGTAATATTCTTGTGTCCACAGCTATCTGGGCAAGCATGTCCATTAGCAAAAGGACTTCATAATGTTCAAAATTGACCTCTCTTGACCTGCCTGGATGGTCATGTTCTTCCCAAAATAGGCCATCATAGTAATTTGCTAAAATAAAGTTAGCATAACTATTGCTGTACACACACGCACTCTTAACTTTCACAAAAAAATTGACATATATGATGTCTCAGACTGTGCTGCAACTTGAAGGGAAGGGAAATTCACAGATCATTGGTTGTGTTTTTTTAAGTTCCCCACAATTTTTCTTCTGTCGCCATGTCCCAAAGTAAAATTTTCATTCTACAATATTACTCACCTAGGTTTTTTGGTAATTTAGGACTTTGTCTCCAATGAATACCTTTTCATCTGAGCTTGGGGTTCAGTTTGGAACTTGTTTGGAAGCTCCACATGTGATTGATGTTGAGTCACAGGTTTGAATGGCATTACTTTTCCCTTGTATGCATTGGTTTGTCTTGGTTCACAGCTATTCTACTATGGCTTATCAACCTTGTCACTGCAGGTGTGGTCTGCTATAATACCCACTGGTCCAGGTAATTATCCACTGAATGCAAGTTATAAAACAGCAGATGCATATGCATTTCAGGTATTTCTTCCTTTTCTCATTGATTTTAATTAATCTGATAATGTATTCTCCTTTAATTTGTGTATAATTTATTGTTTGTTGTGAAGGATGCACTTGGGAAATCTTTAGAGGAGATTTTTAACATTGTTCCAGGAGGTTGTCTAGTGTTCTTCCCAAGTTATAAGCTGATGGAGAAACTATGCAATCGTTGGTCTGAAACTGGTCAATGGTCACAGCTAAATACAAAAAAATCCCTTTTTGTTGGTAAGACTTCCTCTGTCCCCTTTTAACCCTTGTGTATGTTAATCTTTTAATGAGCAATATTCCTTTTATAAATTGTAATGAACAATGCTAAGTCACTGAGTGCTTTTTTTTAGCATTGATGTTAAAGTTGAGCCCATCTTACTTGGCATTTGTACCCGAGTTGATTTTTCATTGTCTCTTAGCAGTACTTTTAATTATATAGATTACGGAGAGTGCTTATTTTGCTTTGGTTTGTGCAGAGCCAAGAGGAGGAAGCCAAGATGATTTTGAACCTGTTTTGAAAGGTTACTATGACTCAATTCGTCTAGGCAATAAACCTGCTTTTGGGAGAAAGAGTCGGGTAAAGAAAACAGACCTTAATCACTTCAACACGGTTGAGTCCCCAGAAAATTTCAAGAAAGGAGCTGCGTTTCTGGCAGTTTTCCGAGGAAAGGTATGCACTTAAATTTCATTACTGACGGTAACCTTTTACTTTTAGTTATAGCTTCATTCTAGGAAAAAGAATTTAAACGTAAAGGTTGACATTATCTTCTACTCCAAATAGTTTCTTTTGGTTGGCATCACCAGATTTTGCACTTGTAATTAACATGGTCATTTTGGTCTTCTATGTTGTTTAATTTCTGAAAGAATGTATGTTATGGAGCTATGGTGCACATATTTTTGTACCATGGGACACTGGTGCTGTTTGTAAAAATTACTAATTAACCTTTTTAAATTTCAAAGACATGAGGCGATCATGCTGTTCTAGCATTATAATAGCCAAAGTGCAGTCTTGTAAATAATAGATCCTTTTGTTGAGTTTGCATATGCTCATTATATTATGCTTTCAGGTTTCAGAAGGAATTGACTTCTCTGATGATAATGCCCGTGTGGTTGTATCCTTTTTGCCGGAAGCCTGATGTCAATTTTCTTATTTTTGGTTTTGGGTAGTGGTCTATTGCCACTTCAGCCTGCAAGACATTTCTACTAGTGGAAGAGAATAAAAAACTATTGTTTAGTGTCTTTGACTCTTTGTAAATTACTGAATCTTAATTAACTAAAAGTATTAATTTTAATTAGAAAATGTCTATTCCTATCTTTTACTTAAATGATTGTTGACTATTGATAGTGTGAGTTCTTGACTATCTCAGATAATTGTTGGAATTCCTTTTCCCAACATGTAAGAGTTCTTTCCTCTCTTAGATGTTTTGTGAAGAAGAAATAATTGCTAAATAAGATATAATTTTCTGATTGCTGGAACTTCTTATCAGGTTTGATATTCAAGTATCGTTAAAGAAGAAATATAATGATACACATAAATCATCCAAAGGCCTTCTAAGTGGGAATGAGTGGTACTGTAACCAAGCCTTCCGAGCTCTAAATCAAGCTGCAGGTATGCTCTGTCATGATTTCACTTTCTATGTTTCTAATTGGATTGATTATTGTATTTATATTTATATATATAAAACTTTATTGCATTTTTGAGGGATATGAAGTGTTTTATTATTTTATTCAGCTGAAATATTTTTCTCTGCAATTTCTTGTATCACATTTAAATGACAAGTTTTTATGCATCTCTGATAGTTGTTGAGCTTGGTAATTATTTTTATTATTATAAATTTTTTTAAGAAAGTAACCACCTTTTTCTTTTTGCAGGACGTTGTATACGACATAGGTTTGATTATGGAGCCATAATCCTATTAGGTAAATGTTTTGGGCTTACTGATTTTGTTGTCCTTTTCAATCAGCTTCATTGATAGTTATCTCTATGCAAGTTTTATATCTCCTAGAAAAATACTTCCTGTGTCCAATCAGGCAAGTGTGGTGAGATTTTTTATGCACTCTTCAGATTCCTAGATTAACTATAAAGCTTCTGCCTGCAGCTGTAGCAACCCACCCTTTTTTTTTGGGTTTGAGTGGTAACTTCAGGCTCAAATTCTGTAGTGTCTTAAACTTCAATTAAACTAGCCGCAAACCCACGTGATGTGTGAGAATAAATAATTATTTTGTAATTTTGATATAATGTATAATTTGTTCTCTAAAATTTATTGAAGATGATTTGTTCTCCCTAAAAGTTAAACAATTTCTAAAATTATTTTCCATCTTTCTATCTCTAACAATATATCATTTTATTATTTTGAGTGTGTTTGATGGATATTATTCCTTTGTGAGGTGGTTTATATTCTTCAAAATTATGTTATAGTGTGCTATATTTTTCTAATTTTTTTTGTACAACTAAACTTTTTAAGTTTCAAATAAATTATTCAAATTCTTCATTTTCTTAAAGGAAATTATCATGACAATCAAAACTGATAACAAAATTACACTTAATATTACCCAAATAATTGATAGGCACATTCAAATGCATAGCCAATGTTGTGTTTTGATATAAATTCAAATTCTCAATTCCAAAATAACTAACTATTAACTTAAACAAAAATCAAACCAAAGCTATAAGAGAGAGGGAGAAAGACTACCTGTGATGAAGAGCGTAGTAACAATAAATGCTACACTTTAGCTTTTAGATATACATATATATATATATATAGATATAGATTATTATTACCTCTGTTGGGGGTTGCTGCAAGTCAAAATTTTCTTTAATATCATTTTTTTTTTCAATTTTTGGTATCTTAATGCTGATTGAACTATCCCCTTTAACCTAGCTACCTTTGACTTTGAGGGTAATTGTTTTTTGCAAGCAGATGAGCGCTATCAGGAAGAAAGGAATAGAGCATACGTATCAAAGTGGCTAAGGAAGTCAATTAGACAATATGACAGCTTTGACTCCTCAAAAGATGGATTAAAATTGTTTTTTGAAGATGTGAAGGTCCGGTATACGTTGCCATTGTTGGTTGTTAATCTAATTTCCAATTTCTTTTTCTTTAATGTTTAAATTGTTGGATGAACTATATATGCTAAGAGGTTCACTTGCTTGCAGGAGTGGGTTGGGAAGAATACTGTAAATGTGTTACAGAATTTTGACATTAAAGAGGAAAAGTCTGAAAGTGCGATTGTTGTGGGTCAAAGTAAAGGGCTTAGAAGAAATGAAAATCAGAAACTGAACAAGTCTGATCATTATGGACGGAAAAGGATTTCTATGACAAAGTATGATGCTTCCCTTCCTTTGCAGAAATCTCAAGGTAATGTCAAAGTTCAGGCATCTCTGAAAATGGATGAGGACACTAGCAACTGTATAGAATATGTTGACCTTGAGTGCAGTTTTCAGAAAGACACAAGGTAGCTCCAGAATCCCTTTGTTCAATACTTTTGTAAATTATTAGTGTTGTTCTTCTGGGTAACCGGACAGACCACTGGTCTTCTGGTAAAATGATTTGAAGCAGCCTCTTGAAGATTCTGGATCAAAATTTTGAGTTTTACTAGGTAGAAGTGTGAGCAGGAAAGTAGCTTATGCTGTATGGGTTAAAGGTCTCCCACCACTTACCAAGAGGGAATAAAATAAAAGAACCAGATAGTAGTAAATGGAACTGAGAGCCAAAAATTATGAACTTTAATTTTGTGACTTCTTTTAATTTCTACCTTTTTTTAGCTGGATCAGATAGACATAATTCCTGTCTTGAGCAAAAAATAAGAAAGAAGTTATTCATGCAATAACATGTTCTGTATAAAAATTATCCATCCATGATAGGTGTTTTTGATTTGTGCAGTCTGTGTGTTGTTGAGGCCCCTGACTTACTTTTCAGCATCTGCTATCTAAATTTTGCCTTACAGTAATCAGCTGGGAAATTATGAAATATCTTCCTGACTGTTTAAGTAATTATGAAACAGTTACAACTACATTACAAGGAAAGGTCATCTTTTTGCAGGTGCTCTGAGGATTTTTCCATGGCATTCTCTGTTGAAGATCCATATGTATCTAATGTCAAAGAAACCCCATGCTGTACTAGTCCAGGATCCTTGTCTAAGGATGAAAACTCTTGTTCAACCATAATTGAGGATTCTACTGAATTTCCAGATCATGTATCAGTTCATTCAATCTGTTTAGCTAGCGAAGGGAAATCACTTTCTGGTGCCCAGTGTTCAGTGGTAGTTACTCCTGAAAAGAATATCACTATGAACACCTACAGTTCTATGCCAGATATGGAATCATCTTTGAATTTAAGTGTTAATTCTCATACCCAAAAAAGGAGAAAGTCCATGGGAGCTCCACTTATTAACCTTATAGAAGATGAACAATCTGATGCCCCCAATGCTATAACCCCTGTCTATACTGGTTTAACAAGAAGCTCAATGGCTAGCAAAGATGCAAATCGCAGAATTGAATTTGGTTTAGAGTCTAGTTGTGCAGTACACAAATCTAAGAAGTCCAGTGTTTCTCAATTGCTCACAAAGGACAATTATGTTGCTTCATGTGTGCCTCCTATTTCTTTTGTGGAGAAAAGATTACAAATTTCTTGTTTTCTCTGCAAAAGCCCTTTGGGTCTTCCTGAGAACCATCTATATGTAATGTGCCTGTTAACATCATCATTGAAAGTCCACCTAGCATCTGTTCTAAAAGAGAAATTGGAACCTCATGATGTGAATACACCTACAAGCATACAAGTTGTCATGACTGACATTTTATCTGTTCATCCACAGCTCTATTCCAGAACACCTGAAGGTGCTCTGGGACAGGGTGTTTGGTGTAAAGAAGATGGGTGTGTATTCAACACCATTTTCTGTCCTTTCTGCAGTATCCCCAACAGCTGCCTTGGTGTGCAGATTGTGGCTACTGATGCATCAAATGTTCATTTACTTAATAAGGTATCCCAATAAACTCAGAGTACATTTTATTGTTCTTGAATCTTGCAATTGTTTGATGCTTAGATTTAAAGGTACTTATGATTTATGCCATTAGTCCTGCTTTGGTAACTCTTTCCCTACTGACAATTATTATTGTGACTGCAAATCATGGCCAGATATTGTTTTACCGTGAGCGTTTGGAAATTAAGAATCTTGAAACATCAATTGACAAGGTTTCAGAGGAAAAGGTAAGTTTGTATTATATGATTTCTCAGTCATTTGTGTAATGCTTAAAATTGTTGTTAATTAATTGTCATAACACTTAAAAATGCTCCTATGGTTTATGTGTGTGCTTGTGTGCATGGCAGCTGTTAAGATAGGGAAGATAGATGAGAAGAAACTAAAATTGAAATTGTTAACTGATGGATGATGGGAAATAGATGAATAGAACCAAAAAAAAGAAAAAGAAAAAAGAAAAAAGAAAAAGAGATAAGTATGCCCATGAATTTAAAATTTCAGAACCTCTTGCATCAAGAATTTTTTGTTGGTCTTATCTTGTAAGTTGTCACTAATGACTTAGCAATCGCAAGATTCTGGTTCCTAGAATGTTTGGTAGGCAAAAAAAAATTTCTTTTGGCTATATTATTAAAATAGTGATGAAGATTTATTTTCACAAATTCATCTTAAGTACTAAATCATTTTAATCAGTAACTTGAACCATACTCTCTTTGGAAAAGGATAAATAACATATTTAAGCATGATTGTAGATTTTGTTGCCAGCCAGTGGCTCAGGCATGGAAAAAGAAGCCATCTTGAATTCCATTGATAAATTCTCTTACTCCCCACAGCAACAGAATTCAGGAGGCTGGAGGACTACAAAATCGAAGGTTAGAAATTAAGAGATGTTTCAAGCCCTTGATTCTGGAGCATTTTACATTGCTAGAAGTTACATTCCATTTTTGTAATGTTGCAGTTAAAACTACCAAAGAAAGGCTTGCTTTCTAATTCAGAAGGTTAATCTTGAAGAAGCATATTGGACTTCAAATGCATATATGATTTTGAAAAGTTAGTTTGGGAAGATCATGTGCTTCTCCATACCTTGGTTACACCTTGAAAATTAAAAGCTGGGGCAAGATGTTGCCTTTGGAAGTTGAGTTTCCAGTCGATGTGCTTCACCCCCTTGATTAGCTTTTGGGAGTTGAGCATTCACCAGCAACTCTTGCAATCTCCAAAAGTCTAATGGGGGTTGACTGTATTCTGCATTCTGTTGCCCTGGGGCATTGTAGAGGAATCACTAATTACTTAACTGCAGCAGCAGTATCAGCACCATCAGTCTTCCATATCCTATAGAGGAACTGAGGAGCTAGTTGACCTTGCAGCTCATGATAAGGTGAAGCCAGTTGGATTATTCCTGGTAAGGTGTAGTCAGTTGGATTGGATGACTGGTGTTTATGGTTCTAATTAAGTTGTTTATAAGGTATGATTATGGCCCTAAAGTCATTTTTGATCTGGTCTTTTGTTTATATCAACAAAAAAAATAGTATAGTCTGACCACTTCTAAGGTGGAGTTTAGTAGCATTTTGGAGTTGATTTACAGATCAAAATCTTTAATTGCAATTAAGATAAGACATTTTGTATGTTAGTATCATTCTTATCACATCCAAGGACCAGTGAGAAAAAAACATTGCAGGTTGTAATATATTGTATTGAGCATTTTGGAATGCTGCACATATTTAAGATCTTCATTTCATTTAAGATAAGAGATGGTATCATAATTATGATTAAATATTTAAATTCATAATTTTCTAACAGTTTAAAATTTTTGAACAATATTCTCAAATTTTTTTTAGGACAATAAGTAGTTTTTATGGTATTAAAATAAGTGGTTTGGAGTTTGAATCCTATTTCAACCCTACCTTTCAATTCTATTACGAATAACTAGGATCTCGAAACATGGGATGTATTAAAAATTTATGCAACATATAGCATGTAAACACATAATGCTTAAAGTAGTTAAGTTCTTGGATTTGGCATAAATGCATAAGCTTACATGAGATGAATTAACACATCTTAAACCACAAGCATTACGTGCTGCCTGATAATGGTAATTGTACTTGTAGATTGTGACCAATCCAATGATGTTTGAACTTGCAGTCACACTAGAATTATGCTAGAGACACAATTTTTGGCACAACTTTATGCTCCAATTTGTCACATGGCAAGTTGTGATGGGTAAATGTATGTCAATGGGTCATGTGGGGACATACCCTTACCAATCACAACTTGCCATGTGGCGAGTTGTGGCACAAAGTTGTGCCAAAAGTTGTGTCCTTCACATAATTCGTCACACTAAATCTAGGCAATTATGATTCATGAAGTCATTTCTTTCAATGAGGTTTGGGCTTTTAAAAGAATGGATTATGTAAATCTTATTCGCAACTTCCCTCTCACATGGGTGTGGGACTTACAAATCGTTGATCCACCCCCATGTGAGGGACAATGTATGCAACTACTACATACAATGCCACCTCGTAACTATGCTGTTTGTAGGGACTCGTTTTGTAAAGGTTCTCCAACAATACATTTTTAGAGAGTGGGTCGAAGGTTTAGGCCTTAACAGCTTAGCAACGGCATGCAAGCCCCTTTCTTTTATTGAAGGATAATAGGCCTAATTTACAACTGAGTGTAGCTCTTCGGCCCTTGTCCGAGGAGGTTCTCCCTCTTCAAACTAACATCGCCTAGGAGTCCCTCTCATTCTTCCATTCTTTGCCCACTTTTCTTATATCTCTTTCTCCCCCTCTCCCCTTTTTCCTTCTGTTGATTATCTACTGGCCTCTCTTCTGACCGTCCGTCCCATTAGAAGTCTTATTCGTGTTCAAGTGGCTCACCTTGATCGATGTTGCCCTGTCAAGGGGTTACATCCCCATTAATGCGGCCAGGAGGGTTAGGTGAGCTCATTCAATGCAGAGGTGACAGTTCGCCCAGGGCTTGCCCCTTCGCCGTGCTTCTGTCGTCGATGCGTGGCACTGGGCCCTCTCCTCCTCGGACAGCCAAGGGGTCTCCTTCGGTGGGGTGGTCCTTGTGTTCTCCCGAGGTCTCGAGTGCCCGAGGGCGGGCCCTCCTCGGATATGTACCTCGGGGGTCAGTCCTCGCTCTTTCATCCTCGGACACCTCCTGTATCCTCGGCGTGGGCCTTTGGGCCTGGCTTGGAGTGGGCCGAGGTTACCTAATTTTCTGGCCCCACAATAGCCCCTCAAAATCTTGCTGCACGCATCCTCGGGCGGGGAGGAGGATTTTGACATCCTCGGGCCTGTTCCGTGCCCAGTCGAGCCTTACTTCTGGCCAGCACGGGGGTCTATTCATCTGCCCAAGGCATGTTGCTGACGTTTCGGAGTGCGTAATGTGCCCATCATTAAATTCAGGTGGCTCTGTGTTCCCCACGTCTAACAAAGCGTTATCAATCCAACGGTGGAGGTTTGTTTCGCATTTATGGGCGGGAAAACCCGCACGACTCTTCGATTTGGGGTATAAATACCCATACGAACCGCTTCTTCCTGTTCCTTATTTGCAATCAAGAGTTCTCGTGCGTCCTTCCTGAGTTTAGATACACTCGCATCTCCAACACCAAAAAAAAGCCTGTTCGAGGAGCTCCTCCTCTTCCCAGTAAGTTGCTCTACCCCTCTCTGAGCTTTCTTCCCCTTTACTCCTTCTCTTTCACTTGTTCTTTCTTAATTCCTTTAAGCATCAACTGGGATGGGTAGGTTTAAGAAATATGTCCACACTGAGGAGGCGATGGAGAAATTCATTGTTGACTACAGAATTCCCGGCAATGTAGGTTTGAGATATAGTGAGGATGGGGATTGGCGCTTACATAGGCAGGAGGGCGAAGTGGTAATTTCCATTGTCGCCTTCCTCGAAGGGGGGATGACAATCCCCATGGGGCCGGTGATGAGGGATTACCTCACGCACTTTCGGTTGGCTCCTATCCAGTGTGGGACAAACGTCTTTAGGATTTTGGGCTGTGTGGACACCCTGAACGAGAAGATGGGGCTAAGGTTGACCCACCACGACGTGAACTGGTGCTACAATCTTCAGCTTCTTAAGGGTAAGTCTTATTACCTGAAGACGAGGGATGATAGGGTGCGGCTTATCCAGTGCCTCCCTGAGTACAACAAGGGGCTGAACAAGGACTTCCTCATCGTGTCAGGGGAGTGGCACGATGACCTTCATTGCCCAACAACGGAAGGGACACCAGGTGGGGCAGTAGGAGTAGGAGGGGTTTTAAGTTTTTTTGCCCTTTTTTCTTCCCTTTTTCCTTTTGTTAACATGGTGGTGTTTTCCCCTTGCAGACCCGCACGTTTTTGAGCGCCACTTTCATTTGGTCAACCGGGAAGATTTACAGAAGGCGCTGAGAGCGTCGGTTTATATAAGCGAGGACGACAATCAAGTTAGGGCCGCCCATATAATCTTGGGGTATAAACTTGTCCAGAAATCGTTCCCGGTTTCAAAGCACGTCATCCGAGCCAACGATCCTTGGCTTCAAAGGATTACCGTGACCGAGGACGGATTTTCGTTCCTCAAGAAGCCCTTCGATCAGGAAGCTGCCACGCTAGCCGTCCCCTCTTCTTCCCAAGTATTTGCCGAGGCTGCCGAGGAGGATCCAGAGAGGGAAGGGGACGCGTTTGACGCTTTCGCTCAGCTTGATCAGTCCGAGGACCCTCTGGGGACTTGGGTGATCCTAATTTGACCGAAGCAGACTTCCTTGCTTCAGAAGCCCTTCTTCCGCCAACAATGGGTTACAAGAGGAAGCTCACCACCCACTTGTTGAACCTGATTGAGGGCCAGCCGGGGAAGTCCCAACAGAAGCTTCTCCCTCTTCCTCCGAAGACTAGGTCGACTTTCGCTCAGCAGAAGCTCCCTCCTCCTCCTTCCCAGACGAGCCCGTCCCCTGGGTCCGTGTCTACCGACCCCAAGAAAAAGAAGGATAAGAGCAAAAGACCTATTGTTGACACCCCATTTTGCAACCCGCATTTAACCTCACATGGAGGGTAAAATGGTACTTTCACT
The DNA here is from genome assembly GCF_002906115.3 of Quercus suber. Taxonomy (NCBI): domain Eukaryota; kingdom Viridiplantae; phylum Streptophyta; class Magnoliopsida; order Fagales; family Fagaceae; genus Quercus; species Quercus suber. The sequence continues at coordinate 127,772 of NW_027069713.1, forward strand.
TTAAAAATATGCATCTTGATTCTAGCCATTAGATCATTGGACTCATTTCACCAAAATGATCTTGATATTGTAACGATCAAATCGACTGGTCATAAGCCCTAATCGGACCATTAGATTGAAAGTTATTATCAAATCAAGTTTTAATGGCTAAGATGTATTATCACAAATTGAGTCCGACTATATGTGATTATGAACAATTGATTTCAATTGGTTATAGGTGTAATCAATTTAAGAACAATGATGTGTCATAATTTAATTGGTTAGGACTACATTTTATGGTGAGGTTGCATACACCTAATTAATTAGATAGTTAAACATTAATTATTCAATGAGTAATTTGTGTAATTATCTTTTAATTAGAGTAAATTAGGAACCAATTAATTCTGAAATGGGAGTGATTGGAGCCATTTAATGTTAATTGGGAGCTAATTTGGGACCTATTAATGTTAATTGTGCTGAAACCATTTTCTAACAAATGACCTCTGCTCACTATTTCATCAATATCTCTCAGAATATTTTGAATCTAAAAAAAAAAAAAAATCATTTGTCTCCTCTCATTTATGAGGAGAACCATAATTCAAAGGCCCCCTATATTATAATTATTGAATTATCCAAAGAAAAAATACATATTTAAGAGGCTAAGAAAAACAGTTGGGAATATGGTACTTTATAAGTGGTACAAGTGTTCCTATGGGTATAAATAGTTAAAATAAAAAACAAAACAAAAATGCCAACCTAATCTAATTTTTGTGTTTGTGTTCCTAATTAGATATAAAATCCTTTCTTGAAATTTATTTCTAACTGATCCGAAACTAATCTAATTTCTCTCAAAATTTAAAATTATGTTAACTTGAGCATAAACTTAATGCAAATTTTGTTGATAATACCTTGTTCCAATAAAATAGGTATGCATTTTGAATTAAATAGATTTTAGTAATGACTAAAATTTCATTAACTAAAAGATGTAATAAATATTAAAAAAATTCATTGTATTACAATAATAAAAACTACTTTAAGTAAAACCAAGTCTATAAATAGATTAATAGATTATCTTCCTTTTATTTTATTTTATTTTATTATTAGAATGTAGCGTTCTAGTATGGGCAATTTGCATATTTCATCAAATAATTGACTACTGATATTTAGTAGCCAAATCATTTCTCCTATTAGTTATTATATTCTAAATAATAAATTTGAGATACCTTATTCAAAATGACTTCAATAATTTAATTACAATATTTGTAGCTCTTTTGTGAAAATTTTGCTTTCTAGAGTGATTATTGACTACTATAGATTGATTCTTATTTTTCACTGTGCCCATGCATTTGCACTGATTACAACCTCCTTATGTTTATGTTAGGCACAAAACATCTTATCTATACTTCTTTTATTTTTACTTTTAAAGTGGCCCAAATACTCCTGGCATTTGGACAAGAGAACAAGTTGAGGCATGGAAACCAATTGTGAGTGCTGTTCATGAAAAAGGGGGCATATTTTTTTGCCAACTTTGGCATGCAGGGCGAGTTTCTGATTATTGTAACGTTTCTTTTCCCTTTTGTTCTATTTGTTGTATTCTTAATGGTTAGAATTTTTAGTGCCATGTTAATACTCTGCTTGTCTGTCTCCATGAAAAATGTTCTTCTTTTTTTAATAGAAAATTGATTCTTTATTTGGTTTTGAATTTGAACTAGAAAACATTTTCTTTCATTCACAAAAATAGATCCCAAATATGAAACTATAATTTTTTTTTGGCCTTTATGATTTCAATAGTTCAATATGAACACTAAACAAAACATAACCAAACAATTGAATAGCTAAATCATAGGAATAACTATTACATTACAACATTTATTATAATATACCAAACATACTCTAAGTGGAAAAATGGCTAGTTTTAGAAAACAAAAACATCATTCGGAAAAAAATTATTGGTCGACCATTAGTCAATGTTTGGTCTATAAATTGAGAAGGGGCAAAGGGAGAGATTATTATTGGGAGATTTTTTTTTTTTTTTTTTTTTTAATTTTCCTCAAAAAAAAAAAAAAAAAAAAAAAGAAGACCGGAAATTCACATTCTCCATCAAATAATTGACGACGAAATTATATAGTATTTAGTACCCAAATAATTTCTCATGTTAGTTATTATATTTTTTTAACGAAATAAATTTGAGATACCTTATTCAAAATGACTAAAATAATTTAATTACAATATTTGTAGCTCTTGAAATCTGCTTTCTAGAATGATTATTGACCAAAGATTGATCCTTATTTTTCACTGTGCCCATGCATTTGCACTTATTACAACCTCCTTACGTTTATACAAGGCACAAAACATCTTATCTATACTTTATTTTATTTTTACTTTTATTGAAGTTACCCAAATACTCCAGGCGTTTGGACAAGAGAACAAGTTGAAGCTTGGGAACCAATTGTGAGTGCTGTTCATGAAAAAGGTGGCTTATTTTTTTTGCCAACTTTGGCATGCAGGGAGAACTTCTGATTATTGTAACGCTTCTTTTCCCTTTTGTTCTATTCGTTGTATTCATGTTGCATGGTTAGAATTTTTAGTGCCATATTAATACTCTGCTTGTGAAAAATAGGTTTGTTTCAGAAAACTGACTCTTTTACTGGGTACTGAATCTGAAATTGAACTAGAAAACATTTTCTATTGTTTGGCTTCATTAATATTTTTTTTCGTATTTCTAAATAATTATATGAGCAAAAACTTCATTCATAAAAATATATCCCAAATAGGAATTTATATATTTTTGACTGGGTGCTTCAAATGGCAAGCAAACTCCTAATATGATTTTTTTTTTTTGAGAAAATGGCAGTAACTTTATCAAAACTAGTCAGTTATATCGGCTAACATTACAACACTAAGATGTGGAGAAACACCTTCTATCCACACCGATAAATCGCTATCATGTTTAACAAGTTTGTGAGTTACAGAATTATCATGTTCAAATGAAGTGGGAAAGTGACTGGTCTTAGAAAAAAAATATTGTTTGTAAATTTCTTTTTTATAAATAGAGAAAGGGCAAAGAGAGTATTATTCAGAGAGGTTTTTTTGGTGTGGAAAATGTTTTCTTGAGGTTAGAAGAGAGTGCTAATAGCATGTTCCACAGGCTATCAACCCAATGGCCAACCTCCAATATCTTGCACGGACAAGCCAACAACAGCTCAGATTCAAATTGATGGCACTAGTGCTGCGGAATTCCCACCTCCTCGACGCCTAAGAACTGATGAAATCTCACAAATTGTCAATGACTTCAGAATTGCAGCAAAAAATGCTATGGAAGCAGGTCATTCTTATTTTAACTGAGAAGTTCAATTTTTCACTAGACATCCATTGGCATAGTTCACATTCCATTGTGTGCATTGATACTAAAGGTTCTATATTGTGGACCATATCTTCATAGTATAAACATCAACCCAATTGCATTGAAACAGGCTGCTAGCTTGCTTAGTTGCTTTGGTTTTTGTGACCACTCTTTTATTGGGCTGAAGTTTCTTCAAGTAGTGCATTGCTTAGTTTCTATAATCTTTAATTCTATCTGTTGTTATGAGAGGAAAGTTCACAGTTAAAATTACAGGTTTTGATGGAGTGGAGATTCATGGAGCCAATGGCTACTTGCTTGTTCAATTCCTGTAGGATCAAGTTAATGATAGAACAGATGAATATGGGGGGAGCTTAGAAAATCGTTGTCGCTTCCCACTAGAAGTAGTTAAAGCCGTTGCTGATGAGATTGGAGCCGAAAAAGTTGGGATTAGGCTCTCACCATTTGCTGATTACAATGACTCTGGTGACTCCAACCCTGAAGCTCTTGGCCTATACATGGCTGAGTCCTTGAACAAATATGGAATACTCTATTGTCATGTGATAGAGCCTAGGATGGTTACCTAGTTTGAGAAGCATGAGACCAAATGTAGTCTGTTGCCCATGAGAAAGGCCTTCAAGGGGACATTCATTGTTGCGGGTGGATACAATAGGGAAGAAGGAAATGAAGTAATTGCTAGTGGTAGTGCTGATTTAGTTGCATTTGGACGTTTGTTTTTGGCCAACCCGGATCTGCCTAGGAGATTTGAGATCAATGCAAAGCTTAATAAGTATGACAGAAACACCTTTTACACGGATGATCCTGTTGTTGGGTACACAGACTACCCATTTCTTGAACCTGACACTTAAAATTAAGGGCAGTGTCTATTTCACACAGCCAAGTACACATATTTGTACACACAAATGTCACATGGCAAAATAAATGGTGGAAGTTGGTTTACTTAACTTACTAGACTATTAATGTTTCATTAACAAATATATAATCGTACAGACATATTGTCTGGTTTGGAACACACTCCAGGCTACAAACTTTGCTAAGGGCCTAACATCTTCTTGGCCTAAGATAAAAGCTTTTGATAGAATCTACCACAAGGAGCTTTCTAATGCGGTAATGCCTCTTGATTTGGTCTATCATAATTTTTGACCGTCACCATTAAATGCAAGCTTTTTTTTTTTGAGAAACTAAATGCAAGCTATTTAATATAAAAATTAGATATAAGACAAAAATAATATGATTCGAATCCCATTTATACAAAAAAGAAACAAATTGATACTTTAATATAAGTAATTATCATTAAGCAAATATCATAGGTTTCAAATCTTATTCAATTTATTAAAATAAAGTAATATGAAAAAGTTAATTAATATTGTAGATGATTTGTATTCATTAGTACTCTAAGAGTACCTAATAATTACTCGCTAGTTAGAGGGTTGGATAGTGGATTGATACTACTCTCCTAATGTCTTTCCTTTTAGGCCAATGACTCATAGAATCCAGCTCTCCATGAATTGGAGCCTTAAACTTAAAGTCAAAGTTAAATGGGTAATGATCAAGAGTTTTGTACCTTAATTGACTAGGGTTTAAATCATTCCTACCTCCTTATTATAAGTGAATACATATATACACACACATACATAATTCCATTGATGTAAACAATAATGCATTTTATAAAACATCCTATTATGTAAAAGGACATTTCACCATGAAAAATGGTACATCATTCCACTTATACAAACAATAATGCATTAAAATCCATACATCTCACCCAGGGGCGGAGGAAGGGGGTCGGGGGGGTCG
>NW_027069713.1:134357-146960 GCF_002906115.3 Quercus suber
AAAAATATGCATCTTGATTCTAGCCATTAGATCATTGGACTCATTTCACCAAAATGATCTTGATGTTGTAACGATCAAATCGACTGGTCATAAGCCCTAATCAGACCATTAGATTGAAAGTTATTATCAAATCAAGTTTTAATGGCTAAAATGTACTATCACAAATTGAGTCCGACTATATGTGATTATGAACAATTGATTTCAATTGGTTATAGGTGTAATCAATTTGAGACAATGATGTGTCATAATTTAATTGGTTAGGACTACATTTTATGGTGAGGTTGCATACACCTAATTAATTAGATAGTTAAACATTAATTATTCAATGAGTAATTTGTGTAATTATCTTTTAATTAGAGTAAATGGGAACCAATTAATTCTGAAATGGGAGTGATTGGAGCCATTTAATGTTAATTGGGAGCTAATTTGGGACCTATTAATGTTAATTGTGCTGAAACCATTTTCTAACAAATGACCTCTGCTCACTATTTCATCAATATCTCTCAGAATATTTTGAATCTGTGAATGAGGTTAATTTTCCCAGAAACTAGACATCCGGGGCTTCAATTTGAGCACAAGAACGAGACAATTCGATCAGAATTGGGTCAGATATGATTTTTTGAAGTTAGCTCTACAAGCTGTTACAGCAGCTGACGGAAAACCGAATTTTGGCTTGCTCCCCACTCCCACCAATCTCCTCCATTTAATGCACCAGATTTTCCCCAAGGCTAAAATGAGGTCTAGGTTCATAATCCTTGTCAACCCTCATTAAATGGCCTTCCATTCATATTCCCTCCACTACCTACTATATAAACCCTCCCCTCCTTCATTCCAAGGCACCAAAAAATCCCTCTCTTCTCCTCTCTTGAGTTCTAGTGAAGTAGAGTAGTCTTGTCATATCTTGGTCTTCCTGAGACTCAAGGTATTAGAGTGAGACTCACTCTCCTCTCCTAGTTCTTCTTTTTCCTCCACCCTTAGGACCTCCACCAAAAGTTTCCTCCTCCACGTATGAATCTTGCATGAAGGTATAATCCTTTCCCTAACTTGTTTTTTGTGTTACCATGATAAGGGTTTAAGATTAAAGCATGATAGTAATCATTTGAATATGTTTGAATGTTCTTAATTGTTCTTATATGTTCTTCACATGTTCTTGGTTGTTCATCACATGTTCATGCATAAACACTAGTTTTAATCTTAAATCTACATCAAAAATATGAAAAACATGTTTCTTTCATAATTCTTTCAAGTCCTTGAATCTAGGATATCACCATACACACACATTCACTAGAATTTATTTGTCAATCCAAATGAAGTGCTTAATAAATTGAATTAGGATTTATCACATGCACACACTTCAAATTCTAACATGCAAATTGATTGATAACATATTGATGATGTGACATGATTGTTGGCCACCATAGTCTAGAAGACCGGTTTCACTCGGGCAAGGTGGGTGCCTAACACCTTCCCACCTTGTAACATAGCCTCCGAACTTAGATCAAGGGTTAGTAGATCAAATGCTTATCCTTGTAATTTTCAATTTCTAGATTGTAACTAGGAAACAAAGCCATGTACTTTATCTTAGATTGTATCTAGGACCAAAGCCGTGTAATTTTCTATGTTCAATGTAAATTCAATTTCAAATTAATAAAATGAGGAATTTTTCAATTATGGTTTTCTTATTTATTCCAAAAATTAAATAAGTGGCGACTCCATTGTAAAACCCTTAATCTAAAGGGGAAAATATAACTAGTCGAACCTCCATTTTGAGAGGCAATAACACGACTCCACCCATTCACGTGGGTTTGGCCCAACATCCATAAAAACGGGCCGGGGGCGCGGTCTCTCACACCTATGGAGGAAAAGATGGTGTCCTCGCAGGAGGATGACAATACTCTGCGGTCGTCCAAACAGCTTAAAATAGGCGACAAGAGTCAGGGCAGGCAGGTCGTCGATACCACCTCGCCCGAGGCTCAGGCCTGTACCCAGCTTCGATGCTCCATGGGAGCCCTTGAGGGATAACGCTTCCCTCAGGGACTTCAATGAGGGCGAAGGAGCACGCGTGGCCGATGTGCTGGAGAGGAGCTTGCTGCTCTCGGCGGACATGGCCGAGCTTAACTCTTTGACGAGCGAGCAGGTCTTCCTCAGCCTTAAGCGATATATAGGGATGGTAAGGGCTATAATTTCGACTCTCCTCCCATTCTTTTTCTTTTCCCCCTTTTTCTTTTGTTGGGCTGATAGAGCATTGGTTATTCTGGTAGGCTGTCCAGGCCATCTATAGGTTGGAGGGGGCGGTGAACGACCAGAGGAAGGCCCTCAACCAGGAGCGTGATTGGCGCTTTCAGGCTACCCGGGCTCTGAAGAACTCCGAGGCCGACCTTGCCAAGGCCCGAGAGGACTTGAAGGCGATGACTAGGGCTCGGACAGTGTAGAGTCTGGTCTTATGGGTGCCTAAAACCAGGCCAAGGAGCAGACAAAGCGCCTGGGCGAGGCGGAGGAACAGCTGCAGATCACGAGGGATTTGATCGCAGATCTGCAGGCTAAGGTGACAATGGTCGAGGGGGCCATAGGGAGGCAGAATGGGCCAAAGACCAGGCTCGGCGGGCTAAGGACGAGGCGGATTTTGGCAGGGAGATGGCCCTGACTGCCAAGGAGGAGGCTGAGACCGCGGCCTACGCTGATGGGGTGGCTGCAGTAGAGGCCCTCTACAAAGCTCAAGTTCCGGGGGTATGTAGGCGATACTGCTCCCAGGTCTGGGTTGAGGCCCTCAAACAGGCTGGGGTGGAAGCTTCGTCTGACCTGTGGAAGGCGGAGAACGTGTACTACCCCTCTGCTATTCGCGAGGTCGCCCCTGATGGCCCTAAGGTTGGGGAGATTGTTGAAGAGGTGGGGGCTGCTGAACTAGGGGAGCATCCGAGCGAAGAGGTGCCCCAAGAGATAGTGGAGGTCCCTTTCGATGCTCAAATTCCCACCACCGAGGAGGCAGCCGTTCTCGCCGTATCCCCACAGGCCGTCCCCTTAGGCCAGGGCTTGGAGGAGTCAGAGGTTGCCCCTGTCCAGCCTGAGCAAGAGGAGTAGATTCCCTGGCGCTTTGGCTTATCTTGCTTTTGCCGCTTGCTTGACCCTTGTCTATGCCTTTGTCATTTTACTTTATTTTGTTATTCTTCTCTCTTCTATTTTTATGTAAGGTGGCTCTTGCCACACGATCTTTATGGACACTCTGTTGTAATGGGAGTTTAATTTTCCTTTCTATTTATTTTAATTGCTTACTTGTTTATACGTTGCTTGCTTTCCTTCTTTCCTTTTGATTTGCACGATTTTAGCTTGAATTATATGTCGGCCAATTGCGCCAGCAACAATGATAAGGGGAAAGAATGCACGCATGGGCAGCCCTCTTACGTCTCAAGGGTTAGGTAGGGCTTGATCCTTTCCTAACTTAGGATATTTTGAAGTAGTTAGCTTCCCTATAGGATTGAGTCCGAGGACCATACAATGCCTTGGTTCTGTCTAAAACTTCCATTCTTCTGTAGGTATCTAGTTTTCCCATAGGTTTGAGTCCGAGGACCATGCAATTCCTTGGTTTTGTCTAGTACTCAGGTATAATTGAGTGATTAGTTTCCCCATAGGATTGAGTCCAAGGACCATGCAATACCTTGGTTCTGTCTAGTACCCAGGTATAGCTGAGTGGTTAGTTTCCCATAAGCTTGAGTCCGAGGACCATGCAATACCTTGGTTCTGTCTAACACTTCCATTTTTCTGTAAGTATCTAGTTTTCCCATAGGTTTGAGTCCGAGGACCATGCAATACTTTGGTTTTGTCTAGTACCCAGGTATAGTTGAGTGATTTGTTCTCCCATAGGCTTGAGTCCGAGGACCATACACTACCTTGGTTCTGTCTAACACTTCCATTTTTCTGTAAGTATTTAATTTTTCCATAGGTTTGAATCCGAGGACCATGCAATACCTTGGTTCTATCTAGTACCCAGGTATAGCTGAGTGATTAGTTTCCCCATAGGCTTGAGTCTGAGGACCATGGAATGCCTTAGTTCTGTCTAATACTTCCATTTTTCTGTAAGTATCTAGTTTTCCCATAGGTTTGAGTCCGATGACCATGCAATACCTTAGTTCTGTCTAGTACCCAGGTATAGCTGAGTGGTTAGTTTCCCCATAGGTTTGAGTTTGAGGACCATGCAATACCTTGGTTCTGTCTAACACTTCCATTTTTCTGTAAGTATTTAGTTTTCCCATAGGTTTGAGTCCGAGGACCATGCAATACCTTGGTTCTGTCTAACACTTCCATTTTTCTGTAAGTATTTAGTTTTCCCATAAGTTTGAGTCCGAGGACCATGCAATACCTTGGTTCTGTCTAACACTTCCATTTTTCTGTAAGTATCTAGTTTTCCCATAGGTTTGAGTCCGAGGACCATGCAATACCTTGGTTTTGTCTAGTACCCAGGTATAGCTGAGTGGTTAGTTTCCCCATAGGCTTGAGTCCGAGGACCATGCAATACCTTGGTTCTGTCTAACACTTCCATTTTTCTGTAAGTATCTAGTTTTCCCATAGGTTTGAGTCCGAGGACCATGCAATACCTTGGTTCTGTCTAGTACCCAGGTATAGCTGAGTGATTAGTTTCCCCATAGGCTTGAGTCCGAGGACCATGCACTACCTTGGTTCTGTCTAACACTTCCATTTTTCTGTAAGTATCTAGTTTTCCCATAGGTTTGAGTCCGAGGACCATGCAATACCTTGGTTCTGTCTAGTACCCAGGTATAGCTGAGTAATTAGTTTCCTCATAGGCTTGAGTCCGAGGACCATGCAATGCCTTGGTTCTGTCTAACACTTCCATTTTTTTGTAAGTACCTAGTTTTCCCATAGGTTTGAGTCCGAGGACCATGCAATACCTTGGTTCTGTCTAGTACTCAGGTATAGCTGAGTGGTTAGTTTCCTCATAGGCTTGAGTCCGAGGACCATGCAATACCTTGGTTCTGTCTAACACTTCCATTTTTCTGTAAGTATTTAGTTTTCCCATAGGTTTGAGTCCGAGGGCCATGCAATACCTTGGTTCTGTCTAGTACCCAAGTATAGCTGAGTGGTTAGTTTCCCCATAAGATTGAGTTCGAGGACCATGCAATACCTTGGTTCTGTCTAACACTTTCATTTTTTTGTAAGTATCTAGTTTTCTCATAGGTTTGAGTCCGAGGACCATGCAATACCTTGGTTCTGTCTAGTACCCAGGTATAGTTGAGTGGTTAGTTTCCCCATAGGCTTGAGTCCGAGGACCATGCAATACCTTGGTTCTGTCTAACACTTCCATTTTTCTGTAAGTATCTAGTTTTCCCATAGGTTTGAGTCCGAGGACCATGCAATACCTTGGTTCTGTCTAGTACCCAGGTATAGCTGAGTGGTTAGTTTCCCCATAGGATTGAGTCCGAGGACCATGCAATACCTTGGTTCTGTCTAACACTTCCATTTTTTTGTAAGGCGGGGTTTGTCCTCAGACCGCTACACTGGGGACGGTTCCTCCTCCGGTCGGACGGTTAACCCTGCGGCGCCTTGGGTAGGGGTGGCAAAATTTGACACGACCCGCGAACCCGACACGACTAACCTGTTTATAAACAGGTCATGGGTTAAGGCTAAATGAGTTCGGGTCATATTCGGGTTGACACGGCTGACCCGTTTAATAAACGGGTCGTGTTCGTGTTTAACATGTGAACCCGTTTGACCTGTTTGACCCGTTTAGGTAATAACGGTATTAAATTTTGTTATTATTGCTTAATTTTTGTTGTTGTAATTATATGTTTATTATTATATTTATGGTTGTAATTGTATTTTAATTTTAGATATATAGAAATTAATAATAGATTATTTAAATCATGTATGACCTATTAATCAAACAGGTTATTAGTATTAATTTTTACATGACTTATTAATTAAACAGGTTAAATGTGTCGGGTTGGGTCAACCTGTTTAATAAACAGGTCGGGTTAGGGTTGAGGATTCTTGACACGTTTACTAAACAGGTCGGGTTCGGGTCAACCCATATAGCAGAATACTTATGGCTCGACACAACACGAACCCGACCCGCGAACACGAATTGACACCCCTAGCCTTGGGGCAGGAATTGTTCGGACTCTGTTCTTACGCGTAGCATTGATCTCGCCTTTACTTCGAGTTCCCATCTTCCTCATTTACGAGGCGCCCCTGGGCCGTTCGACCTCCGCGCCTGACGCTTTGAAGCCCGAGACACGCCTTCATTAATATCCTCGTGAATTGCTACAAATCACGCGGTCTGTGATCTCCTTAGGACTTGGCACCCTTGTGATTAGTACTGCTGATAGTTCTCTTTTCGAACTTTGTGTGGATTAATTCCTACCAGTCTTTAGCCTCTTTATATAAGGCTTTCTGGGGGAAACATTTCTCCGCACTCCATGAACTTCCCAACACAACCAAAAACACGCCCTTTCAGCTCCCCAAGCCCCTTCAATAACCCCGCCAGGATTGTGACCGGAGTTGGAAGATATGGGGCGGCTTTGGGCGGGTGTGAGGACATCCGGGCCAAGAGCCGTTGTGACCGCAGCCCCCACCAGGTTTCCGGCGCGGCAGAGTCTAGGCGTAACCTCGATTGTGCCCTGCGTGGTGGCCAGGAGGGATGTCGCTGAAGTACCTAATGTTTCTTCCCGGAGCGCACCCCCGCTGGAGGAGACGCGCAAGATCACGTCATGGCTGGTGTCCGAGTGTCGCCGCCTCCAACGGCCAACGCCCGTGAGGATTGGAGAGAATCAAGGGAACATCATGGGGGAGGGCTTCCCGGAGCACCTGCGTCGACTCCTCTCTTTGTTCCAGCCCTGCCGCACCGAACAAGGAGTTGTTGGTGGCTTAGAAGCAGGCTAGCCCCAGCCCCCTTTCCTCTAGCTAGTTTTAGAACAGGTCCACCTGGGTCTCTATTTATAGAATTAGCTTGTAAAGATGGTTGTAAAACACGCCTGCCTGAGCTTCTGTTTGTATCTTGTACTTTCCGTTTAATGAAATAATATCAAGTTTTCTTTCTTTGCTGTTGAATCTTCTACTTTTCTGCGATTTTTTTTTTTTTGATACGTCGCCACCAACCTTCTGTAAAACGACCACTTAAGAACGACCGCCCGTTGCGCCTGCCGGTGCACTAATCCTCCCCACAGACGGCGCCAATTGTAGGGACTCGTTTTGTAAAGGTTCCCCAACAATACATTTTTAGAGAGTGGGTCGAAGGTTTAGGCCTTAACAGCCTAGCTACGGCATGCAAGCCCCTTTCTTTTATTGAAGGATAATAGGCCCAATTTACAACTAAGTGCAGCTCCTCGGCCCTCGTCCGAGGAGGTTCTCCCTCTTCAAACTAACATTGCCTAGGAGCCCCTCCCCTTCTTCCATTCTTTGCTCACTTTTCTTATATCTCTCTCTCCCCCTCTCCCCTTCTTCCTTCTGTTGATCATCTACTAACCTCTCTTCTGACCGTCCGTCCCATCAGAGGTTTTATCTGTGCTCAAGTGGCTCACCTTGATCGATGTTGTCCTGTCAAGGGGTTACATCCCCATTAATGTGGCCAGGAGGGTTAGGTGAGCTCATTCAATGCAGAGGTGACAGTTCGCCCAGGGCTTGCCCCTTCGCCGTGCTTCTGTCGCCGACGCGTGGCACTGGGCCCTCTCCTCCTCGGACAGCCAAGGGGTCTCCTTCGGTGGGGTGGTCCTTGTGTTCTCCCGAGGTCTCGAGCGCCCGAGGGCGGGCCCTCCTCGGATATGTACCTCGGGGGTCAGTCCTCGCTCTTTCATTCTCGGACACCTCCCGTATCCTCGGCGTGGGCCCTTGGGCCTGGCTTGGAGTGGGCCGAGGCTACCTAATTTTCTGGCCCCACACTGTCAAAATCAGATTGAGAGTTATTAGATGATGCAGTTGGTATTCTATAAGATCGAATTTTGAATCAAACATGTTTTGATTAGAAGTAGATAATTAGCCATAATAAGTAATATAAATTGTTGAACCTTTGGATTTTTGTGGTAATATTTAGTTGCTATTCCTTAAGACAGGGAGAAATGTGCCTTTGGATTTTTACAATGGGCGAAAGGAAGTTGGTTTTCTTAGCTTAAAAGACTATTGAGAGAATGCATACACAAAATTTGATAAATTTTTGACATAAGTTGAGTTGGTAAGCTTGTACTGGTTTTCATTTGAACTCATCACTAATATTATTTTTTTACCTACTAACAATCTGTCACATCAACCATGGTCATATTTGTTGTCTTTTTTTTTTTTTTTTTTTTTTTTTTTTTTTTTTTTTTTTTTCTCAACTATCAAAGTTTCAATAACAGATATAAAATCGTACAGACGTGTCTAGTTGGGAATATACTCCAAGCTTCAAACTTGGTTAAGGGCCTAACATTGGGGCCCTAAGGTAAAAAGCTTTTGATAAAATCTACCACTAGGAGCTTTCTAATGCCTCTTGAATTGGTCTATGATTTTTTTTGACAGTACCCAATAAATGCAAACTATTTAATATAAAAATAAGATAGAAGAGAAATAATAATAATAATGATAATACTAATAATAATAATAATAATAATAATAATAATAATAAACATGATTCGAATCCCATTTACAAAAAAGAAAAAGAAAAAAGAAACCAATTGATATTTTAGTAAGTTATTATTATAAAGAAAATACCATAAGTTTCAAATCTTATCCAATCTATTAAAAAAAAGTAGTATGAAAAGGTCAATTAATATAGTAGATGATTTGTATTCATTAGTGAGTACCTAATAATTCTAATAATTATTCGTTGGTTAGTGGATCAATGCTACTCTCCTAGTGTCTTACATCTAAAGTCAAAGTTAAATGGGTGAAGACAGTTTTGTAACTTAATTGATATTTTTTGGTATTTTCAATTGAGACATTTAGGGTTTAAATCTTTTGTGCTTTCTTTTATATATGTATAAAAGTTAAATGGGCTTTGAACACTTGACTGAGTTGAACATGAACTGTAGAAGCGATTTGGGTAGTGGGCTAGCATGTGCAATGGCAAGCTGGAGCCCAATTGTACAACTTGTAAACGACACACTGGTCATCTATGAGGTATTGGAAAATATGCAAAACGACAATTTATTGGTGTAAGCTACAGTCTAAATAAAACTACAAGTCGTTCCCAACTAGTTAACTAGTTAATCACAAAGTTGCCCTCTTTTACCTAAGCTACAGGTAGTGCAATATGAATTTGGAAGCTTGTGAAAATAAGTATTTCCAGTGCCAGGGAGAAATTTCCAGTGCTAAGGAAAATTTGAATGTACCAAAGTTATGAATATTTTATTGTAGCAGTTGAAATGTTTTGTGTCAACCAATAATTCAGTAGTTTTTTTATTCTTTCATTTTTATTTTTTAGAATCAATAATCCTGTATACTTAACTCCTTGAGATATACTAGTTTAAATATTTGGTTTTCTTTTTTCTTTTCTTTTTTTGATAGAATATATCTAGTAATTTCAACTTATATAAATTCAGTTATTTCATTAATTCATTCCATTTCGGAGGATACAAAATTATACAATTTTTTTTATTGTATTTAAAAAAAATGAAAGAATATATATATTTTTAATTGAAATCATATGAGTTTATTCTCCGCAAGCTGGCCTATATATTTCTTTATTTGTAGCGCAAGATTAAGTCAGCGGAGGCCAAATCTTTAGGTCTTTGTGAATTTTTGGCATTGTTTGCACTGTTGACTTTGTGAACCAATCACATAATCATATTGTGTTGGAGTTGGATGGAGTACTTATAACTAGGAATCAATCATTCATTGTTGAACAGCAAGAAAGTTTTGAGATGGAGGAAGTAACACCAATACCACTCCTCACTTCGTGCAAAATGGGAAACTTCAATCTATCTCACAGGTCAGTATATGAATCCATATTTATCATCCAATAATGATTCAAAGCTAAGTTAAACTAATCCACTTGGATTGTTTTCGTTCTTTATCGATTGTTTAACGTTTAATAATGGGTTCGTAGGATTGTTTTGGCACCATTAACAAGAACAAGATCCTACAACTTTGTTCCTCAGCCCCATGCTGCTTTGTATTACTCCCAGAGAGCAACAAAGGTTGGCTTCTTGATTGGAGAAGCCACTGGGATTTCAGACACTGCTCAAGGGTAAATATCTTGGTTATGTACTTATGTCTCTAAATTTTTTGAAAAATCGATGAAAATATAAACAATCAACATACAACAAAAATTGTTTCCAAGTTTATGTTTTAAAATTGAAATCTTAAAGAATTTTATGATCTCATGTTTAACTAACATGTTTAGGAAATGGGTTGCTAGCCTTTTTGGTAAATGTTATGATCTCATTTGGGAGGATGACTTAAAAGAATTTTCATTTTCAGTTTTTATAATTCAATAGTTACAACATGTTGATTTAAACATCGGATATTTCAATTAAAAAATCCATGAGGTACTGATTGAGCTACAAATCTCTTAGCCTTTTGACTGAAACTTAAAAGACTTAAAGATAAGTAGATAAGTTTTTGTCAAAATCTAAAAATAACTTAAGAAACCTCAATTTTCTTGCTAATTTATTTAAGAGATTGTCAAGAGTTTTGTAATTTAGTGATATTGTCTATTATCTTTTAGGAGGAGAATCATAGTTCAAAGACCCCCTTTATTGTAACGGTTGAATTGTACAAAATGTTTAAGAGGATAAGAAAAACAATTGGGAATATGGTAGCCGTACAAGTGCACAAGAAACAAAATTCTCTAATGTTAGAAATCTCTTTCTCTGAAAATTCTTTTGTTGCGTTAGCATTTCTATGCCTATACAGTTAATATAAAAAAAAGAAGGAAAAAAGAAAAGAAAAGAAGCTAACCTAATCTAATTTTTGTGCTATTTTTTCTGATTAGATTTCAATCCATTCTTTAAATTTATTTCTAATCGATCTTAATCTAAATTCTCTCAAAATTTTAAAATTATTGTTGACTCAAGCATAAACTTAGTGCAAATTTTATTGATAATAGATAATACCTTGTCCCAATAAAATAGGCATGCCTTTTCAATTCAATTGATTTTAATAATGACTAAATATTTTTAGCTAAAAGATGTAAGAAATATTAAAAAAAAATTCTTTGTATCACAATAATAAAAACTATGTTAAGAAAACCAAGTCTATAAATAGACAATAGACTATCTTCCTTTTTCTTTTTTTCCTCAAAATTTTTCCTCAAAAAAAAAAAAAAAAGAAGAAGACCGGAAATTCACATTCTCCATCAAATAATTGACGACGAAATTATATAGTATTTAGTACCCAAATAATTTCTCATGTTAGTTATTATATTTTTTTTAACGAAATAAATTTGAGATACCTTATTCAAAATGACTAAAATAATTTAATTACAATATTTGTAGCTCTTGAAATCTGCTTTCTAGAATGATTATTGACCAAAGATTGATCCTTATTTTTCACTGTGCCCATGCATTTGCACTTATTACAACCTCCTTATGTTTATACAAGGCACAAAACATCTTATCTATACTTTATTTTATTTTTACTTTTATTGAAGTTACCCAAATACTCCAGGCGTTTGGACAAGAGAACAAGTTGAAGCTTGGGAACCAATTGTGAGTGCTGTTCATGAAAAAGGTGGCTTATTTTTTTTGCCAACTTTGGCATGCAGGGAGAGCTTCTGATTATTGTAACGCTTCTTTTCCCTTTTGTTCTATTCGTTGTATTCATGATGCATGGTTAGAATTTTTAGTGCCATATTAATACTCTGCTTGTGAAAAATAGGTTTGTTTCAGAAAACTGACTCTTTTACTGGGTACTGAATCTGAAATTGAACTAGAAAACATTTTCTATTGTTTGGCTTCATTAATATTTGTTTTCGTATTTCTAAATAATTATATGAGCAAAAACTTCATTCATAAAAATATATCCCAAATAGGAATTTATATATTTTTGACTGGGTGCTTCAAATGGCAAGCAAACTCCTAATATGAATTTTTTTTTTTTTGAGAAAATGGCAGTAACTTTATCAAAACTAGTCAGTTATATCGGCTAACATTACAACACTAAGATGTGGAGAAACACCTTCTATCCACACCGATAAATCGCTATCATGTTTGTTAGAAATACTGAATGATTGTATTGTATTTCTTGTGTAAAAGAATGTACATAGATGCCTTTATATAGGAGGCATATGTGTGCAGTACAAGTAAATATGTGTGCTATACAAGTAACCTAACTGGGCCTAAAGCCCACAACACTATATATGTTAACAGCCCCCCTCAAACTCAAGGTGGATGTGAGACCAACTTGAGGTTGTCAACCAAAGTACGAAGGCGTCCCTTAGGATGTGACTTGGTGAAGATATCTGCAAGTTGATCTTTAGAGGAGACTGAGATCAGCTTGAGAGCACCATGGACAAGATGAAAACGGATAAAATGACAATCGATCTCAATGTGTTTAGTCCGTTCATGGAAGACATCATTGTGAGCAATATGAATAGCACTCTGGTTGTCACAATAAAGAGGAGTAGCAGAGGATGTAGACACACCTAAGTCTTTGAGAAGCCATCGTAGCCAAAGGAGCTCA
>NW_027069713.1:148080-151571 GCF_002906115.3 Quercus suber
TTAAGGTCAGAAAATAAGGATGAGTGAGGTGTCATGTGATTGCAACAAGCAGAATCCATAAGCCAAGAGGTAGGAGACATACCAGATAAAGCTGAGAGAGAAGAGGAATAAGATGCATTACCAACCATACGAATGACATTGGCGATGATATTTATAAGGTCATCTTTGGAAATGGAGAAAGTGGATCCAGAAGACTGAGACTGTGCAGAGACAGGAGCCATGGGTTGGACACTCTCAGTGTTAGCAACTGTAGCAGCAGAAGTAGAAACAGCTGATTTGTTGCGCTGATAGCAAGTCTCAATATTATGGCCAAAACGTTTGCAAAATTTGCAAAAACGTTTGATGGAATGGCAGCAACGATTGTTGCAATAAGAAGAAGACATGTCCTTATTCTTCATTTAGAAGCAAAATATGCAAAAATGGACTGCAAAAATGAAATCTACGCGAAAAACTGGGTAAGGAGCACCTGAACAGTAAAAAGTCAACCGTAGAAAAGTCAACGGTCAAAGTCAAACCTCGGTCAAAGTCAACGCTAGTAAACGGTCAAAGTCAACGGCTGGGTCAACGGTCAGTCAATGATGACGTCAGCTTTGGTGGATGACGTCAGCAGCTGAGTGGATGATGACGTCAGCCCTAGCTGACGTGGCAAGATGACGTCAGTAGAACTAGAGAGGACGCGTGTAGGCGCGTGGGAGCGCGTGGGGGCGCGTGACGGCGCATGGGAGCGCGTGAGGCGCGTGACAGAGGCTGTGACGGTGCGTGACGGCACGTGTGGTGCGTGACTGAGGCGCGGCTTCTTCAGGTGGCGCGTGAGAGCGCGTGCAGACTCCGATGCTTGCGAGACTTCCATGAATGCGTAGATCGAGGTGAGACGATCACGGTGGTATGTGCAAAAATTTTATCGGAGGAAGATACACGGCGGAGACGGTGGTTGCAGTGGTCTGTGTGGTGCGGGACTCCTCAACGACGGCGGTTGCAGTTCCGGAACCTGAGGACAACGGCTGAGAGACGTTGTAGGTTCAACGGTGAGTGGCTGCAGTGGCTGTTGTGACGGCGGAAGCGATAAGGGTGGAGTAACACCAAGAGAGACAAGACTGCTAAAAAAAAAAAAGGTCAGAGCAGTGGCTCTGATACCATGTTAGAAATACTGAATGATTGTATTGTATTTCTTGTGTAAAAGAATGTACATAGATGCCTTTATATAGGAGGCATATGTGTGCAGTACAAGTAAATATGTGTGCTATACAAGTAACCTAACTGGGCCTAAAGCCCACAACACTATATATGTTAACAATGTTTAACAAGTTTGTGAGTTACAGAATTATCATGTTCAAATGAAGTGGGAAAGTGACTGGTCTTAGAAAAAAAATATTGTTTGTAAATTTCTTTTTTATAAATAGAGAAAGGGCAAAGAGAGTATTATTCAGAGAGGTTTTTTTGGTGTGGAAAATGTTTTCTTGAGGTTAGAAGAGAGAGCTAATAGCATGTTCCACAGGCTATCAACCCAATGGCCAACCTCCAATATCTTTCACGGACAAGCCAATAACAGCTCAGATTCAAATTGATGGCACTAGTGCTGCGGAATTCCCACCTCCTCGACGCCTAAGAACTGATGAAATCTCACAAGTTGTCAATGACTTCAGAATTGCAGCAAAAAATGCTATGGAAGCAGGTCATTCTTATTTTAACTGAGAAGTTCAATTTTTCACTAGACATCCATTGGCATAGTTCACATTCCATTGTGTGCATTGATACTAAAGGCTCTATATTGTGGACCATATCTTCATAGTATAAACATCAACCCAATTGCATTGAAACAGGCTGCTAGCTTGCTTAGTTGCTTTGGTTTTTCTGACCACTCTTTTATTGGGCTGAAGTTTCTTCAAGTAGTGCATTGCTTAGTTTCTATAATCTTTAATTCTATCTGTTGTTATGAGAGGAAAGTTCACAGTTAAAATTACAGGTTTTGATGGAGTGGAGATTCATGGTGCCAATGGCTACTTGCTTGTTCAATTCCTGTAGGATCAAGTTAATGATAGAACAGATGAATATGGGGGGAGCTTAGAAAATCGTTGTCGCTTCCCACTAGAAGTAGTTAAAGCCGTTGCTGATGAGATTGGAGCCGAAAAAGTTGGGATTAGGCTCTCACCATTTGCTGATTACAATGACTCTGGTGACTCCAACCCTGAAGCTCTTGGCCTATACGTGGCTGAGTCCTTGAACAAATATGGAATACTCTATTGTCATGTGATAGAGCCTAGGATGGTTACCTAGTTTGAGAAGCATGAGACCAAATGTAGTCTGTTGCCCATGAGAAAGGCCTTCAAGGGGACATTCATTGTTGCGGGTGGATACAATAGGGAAGAAGGAAATGAAGTAATTGCTAGTGGTAGTGCTGATTTAGTTGTATTTGGACGTTTGTTTTTGGCCAACCCGGATCTGCCTAGGAGATTTGAGATCAATGCAAAGCTTAATAAGTATGACAGAAACACCTTTTACACGCATGATCCTGTTGTTGGGTACACAGACTACCCATTTCTTGAACCTGACACTTAAAATTAAGGGCAGTGTCTATTTCACACAGCCAAGTACACATATTTGTACATACAAATGTCACATGGCAAAATAAATGGTGGAAGTTGGTTTACTTAACTTACTAGACTATTAATGTTTCATTAACAAATATATAATCGTACAGACATGTCTGGTTTGGAACACACTCCAGGCTACAAACTTTGCTAAGGGCCTAACATCTTCTTGGCCTAAGATAAAAGCTTTTGATAGAATCTACCACAAGGAGCTTTCTAATGCGGTAATGCCTCTTGATTTGGTCTATCATAATTTTTGACCGTCACCACTAAATGCAAGCTTTTTTTTTTTTGAGAAACTAAATAAAAATTAGATATAAGACAAAAAAAATATGATTCGAATCCCATTTATACAAAAAAGAAACAAATTGATACTTTAATATAAGTAATTATCATTAAGCAAATACCATAGGTTTCAAATCTTATTCAATTTATTAAAATAAAGTAATATGAAAAAGTTAATTAATATTGTAGATGATTTGTATTCATTAGTACTTTAAGAGTACCTAATAATTACTCGCTAGTTAGAGGGTTGGATAGTGGATTGATACTACTCTCCTAATGTCTTTCCTTTTAGGCCAATGACTCATAGAATCCAGCTCTCCATGAATTGGAGCCTTAAAGTCAAAGTTAAATGGGTAATGACCAAGAGTTTTGTACCTTAATTGACTAGAGTTTAAATCATTCCTACCTCCTTATTATAAGTGAATACATATATACACACACATACATAATTCCATTGATGTAAACAATAATGCATTTTATAAAACATCCTATTATGTAAAAGGACATTTCACCATGAAAAATGGTACATCATTCCACTTATACAAACAATAATGCATTAAAATCCGTACATCCCACCCGGGGGCGGAGGGAGGGGGGGGGGGGGGCAAAGGCCCCCCC
>NW_027069713.1:153196-215312 GCF_002906115.3 Quercus suber
CCGCCCGGGGGGGGGAGGGAGGGGGGGGGGGGGGCAAGTGCCCCCCGAACTTCCAAATATTTCTCTAATAATAGTATAATATTATTATATTGTACAAAAATATCTTATTTGCCCCCCTCCACCACAAAAGGACAAATAACTTTTCTCTTATTTTTTTTTTTTCAATTCCCATTGCAGCTTCTCTTAGAGCATCATTGGTGGTGCCAAAAATTTCACAATTTGGCACAACAAAAAACTGCTTTATCTATTTTACTATCTCATTTTACAAAACACTTAACATCAATGATTTTATTTTAACATTCAACACAATAAAATAATATAAATAACACAATAAAATAATATATCTACTACAATAAACGACAACCACCACCACCAACACAATAAAATAATATAACTTCTAATAAAATATTGTTTTTTTTTTTACCATCTTAGCTATGGTGCACAGACATCATTGGCTATGCATTGTAGCTCAACAACCAAATTTTTTGGCTTTTCCACCACCATTGCAGCAGGCTTTTTAGTATTGATGGTGCTAAAAATAGCAATATGGTTTTTTAGTACCACCAATGCTAATGCTTTCACATAAATAGACCTACACTCCAACAACTCTTATATTAAAATAATGGCAGAAATGAAAAAGAATGTTTTATATCCATTGTTTTACATGTTAGTGACCTCAGCATTGATCTTACAAGTTGCAGTAGCTACTGTTGAAAGAATGTTTTCGGCAATGAGCATAATTAAAAATTGATTACACAATCGAATGTGAGATCAATGGATAAATGATTGCTTGGTCACATATATTAATAAAGATATATTCAAGACTATTGAGTGCAAAGAAATCATGTTGCGGTTTCAAAATATGAAAAATCGTCGAGAGCAATTGAGTAAATTAAAATAGGTGTGAAAAAATAAATTAAAGTTTACATTTTATGTTAGATTGTGTATGAGAATTTCATTAGCATATTATTGGTTATTTACTTTGTTATTAATACTGAATAATATTTTTCAGATTGATTTTTTACTTTCAATTTTGTCTTTTTATCTTGCCCCTGACCCAAACCAGGTGAAAAGACAAAGCCGAGATATTTTGCGCCATGAACACTTGACTAGGTTGAGTTGAGAAACTGTACAAATGATTTGGGTAGTGGGCTGGCGTGAGCAATGGCATGCTATACAGTTCCAGTATCCAGAAGTTAAGCGCTAGGCCCAATTTTACAACTTGTAGACGACACAGCAGTCATCTATGAGGTATTGGAAACAATTCAAAACGACAATTTAATGGGGTAAACCACATTTTGTACAATATAAAGAAAACTACAAGTCGTTTCCAACTAGAACTAGTAAATTACAAAGCACCTCTCTTTTACCTAAGCTACAGGTCGTCCAATAGGAATTTAAAAGTTTGCGAAACGGACAAGTCGCTCTTGCGCCAGGGAGAATTGAAGTTAGTAATTAGTAAAGTAATGAATACCAAAAAAAGGTCTTTTTTTTTTTAAAAAAATAAAATTTTCTTTTAGAATTAATAATAATCCAATATACTTTAACTCCTTGAAACGTACTAGTTTAAATATCTGGGTGTTTTTCTTGGAAAAAAAAATCTAGTTGTTTCAACTTCTTATATATTTTTTGAGAAAGAACTTTTTATATAAGTT
Source organism: Quercus suber (assembly GCF_002906115.3). Classification (NCBI taxonomy): domain Eukaryota; kingdom Viridiplantae; phylum Streptophyta; class Magnoliopsida; order Fagales; family Fagaceae; genus Quercus; species Quercus suber. The sequence continues at coordinate 154,852 of NW_027069713.1, forward strand.
CTTCTAAAAAAAAAAGAAAAAAGAAAAGAAAGAATTCTTATATAAGTTAAGATAGTTCATTCCATTTTAGCCAATACAAGTTCATACAATTTTTTTTTGATAGTTTTAATTAAAAAAATTGAAATTAGAGTTGAGATGATATGATATGAGTTTATAATGATGAGTTATATGAAATCATTTTTATTTTTTGAAATCAAGGCTATAAATATATTATGAGTTATGTTAACGGGTACCGCAAGGTATTCATTAAAAACAACTTTTTTGAAATTTTTCTGACAATTTTTTTTGCCTTTCTTATAGCTTTATCTTATTTTTTCAGTTTTATAAGTACCGTTTGGTGCCTTTTTGAATTTTTTCTAGCAGTTTTTTTAAAATCTTTATTATTGATGCTTGTTAACATTTTTCATATATTATATAAAGACTGATTGAGTAAAATTGGAAGGAGGAAGCAAGGACATCCCTCAGCCCAAACTGTGCGGTCCTCCATATCCCTTGGATGGGAGGCCACTTCATTTCATTACAACATTTAGTAACAACTCAAGTACCAATAATCTCCAAATAATCAGTAATTTCCCCATAGACAGATAACAGTACACGAAACAATATCATTTTCTTAGTCAGATAAAGTTAACCAAATTAGGATTTTGTCCATGCCTTAGCCCAATGGTAATGGGTCACATTATATTTCTTTATTTGTAGGCGCAAGATTAAGACATCATCGGATGCCAAAGCTTGTGGTCTTTGTTAGACTATTTGAGTGGCGTGAATTTTTTGGCATTGCCCACACTGGTGACTTTTGTGAACCACTCCCATTCATTTACATAATCATATCGTGTTGGAGTACTGATCAGAAGCTGTCATGGCTGAAAAAGAAGAGATCAAGAAAAGTGAGATGGAGGAAGTGACACCAATTCCACTCCTCACTTCCTACAAATTGGGAAACTTCAATCTCTCTCACAGGTCAGTATGAACATCCACATTTATCATCCAATAATATGATTCAAGCTAAGCAAAACAGACCCACTTGGTTTGGTTGTGTTCTTTATTAGTTGTTTAAACTTTAATGGATTCGTAGGATTGTTTTGGCACCATTAACGAGATCAAGATCCTACAACTTTGTTGCTCAGCCACATGCCGTTTTGTATTACTCTCAGAGAACAACTAAGGGTGGCTACTTGATTGGAGAGGCCTCTGGGATTTCAGACACCGCTCAAGGGTATGTGTTATTTTGAATTCTAAAATTTTGGAAAATCAATGAAAATATATAATAATAATAAAAATTGCAAACAACAAAGATTATTTCCCATATCAAGTTTTGGTGTGAAAATTTGAAATCTTCCACTCTAATATCATGTGGTTTTAAAATTTGTATCCCTGAAATAGCATAACTTGAAATTATTCTCTTTGACAATTTTTTTTTTGGAGAAACTATTCTCTTTGACATTTGATTAGTCTGTAATTGCTACTAATTGAGAATTGATAATTAATCAAACTTTTCAAATCCAATAAAATCTTTATGTTGTACTACTTTGTAATTAATAAAATTATTTGGATCACCGAGAATCTTGTAACTCAATTGGTTGAGATTTCTTGGTCCTTCTAATAAGGACATCCCGAGTTTAACTCCTGCTCCTTCAACTATAGAATTAAAAAAAAAAAAAAAAAATCATTTGTCTCCTCTCATTTATGAGGAGAACCATAATTCAAAGACCCCCTATATTATAAGTATTGAATTATCCAAAGAACAAACACATATTTAAGAGGCTAAGAAAAACAGTTGGGAATATGGTACTTTATAAGTGGTACAAGTGTTCCTATGGGTATAAATAGTTAAAATAAAAAACAAAACAAAAATGCCAACCTAATCTAATTTTTGTGTTTGTGTTCCTAATTAGATATAAAATCCTTTCTTGAAATTTATTTCTAACTGATCCGAAACTAATCTAATTTCTCTCAAAATTTAAAATTATGTTAACCTGAGCATAAACTTAATGCAAATTTTGTTGATAATACCTTGTTCCAATAAAATAGGTATGCATTTTGAATTAAATAGATTTTAGTAATGACTAAAATTTCATTAACTAAAAGATGTAATAAATATTAAAAAAATTCATTGTATTGCAATAATAAAAACTACTTTAAGTAAAACCAAGTCTATAAATAGATTAATAGATTATCTTCCTTTTTTTTTTTTATTATTATTATTATTATTAGAATGTAGCGTTCTAGTATGGGCAATTTGCATATTTCATCAAGTAATTGACTACTGATATTTAGTAGCCAAATCATTTCTCCAATTAGTTATTATATTCTAAAGAATAAATTTGAGATACCTTATTCAAGATGACTACAATAATTTAATTACAATATTTGTAGCTCTTTTGTGAAAATTTTGCTTTCTAGAGTGATTATTGACTACCATACATTGATTCTTATTTTTCACTGTGCCCATGCATTTGCACTGATTACAACCTCCTTATGTTTATGTAAGGCACAAAACATCTTATCTATACTTCTTTTATTTATACTTTTAAAGTGGCCCAAATACTCCTGGCATTTGGACAAGAGAACAAGTTGAGGCATGGAAACCGCTTGTGAGTGCTGTTCATGAAAAAGGGGGCATATTTTTTTGCCAACTTTGGCATGCAGGGCGAGCTTCTGATTATTGTAACGTTTCTTTTCCCTTTTGTTCTATTTGTTGTATTCTTAATGGTTAGAATTTTTAGTGCCATGTTAATACTCTGCTGGTCTCCATGAAAAATGTTCTTTTTTTTTTTTTTTTAATAGAAAATTGACTCTTTATTTGGTTTCGAATTTGAATTTGAAATAGAAAACATTTTCTTTCATTCACAAAAATAGATCCCAAATATGAAACTATAATTTTTTTGGCTTATATGACTTCAATAGTTCAATATGAACACTAAACAAAACATAACCAAACAATTGAATAGTTAAATCATAGGAATAACTATTACATTACAACGTTTATTATAATATACCAAACATACTCTAAGTGGAAAAATGGCTAGTTTTAGAAAACAAAAACATCATTTGGAAAAAATTTATTGGTTGACCATTAGTCAATGTTTGTCCTATAAATTGAGAAGGGGCAAAGGGAGAGATTATTATTGGGAGATTTTTTTTTTTTTTTGGGTGGAATTTATTTGTGGTAGTTTATTGAGTATATAATGTTTTGGAATGCGTGCTCCACTCTATTGGGTTTGTTTTTCGATAAATATGAAAAAATGTTTTTTGTGATGCCAAACACAAAAAAATGTGGGAAAATGTTATATTTTTATTTTTATTTTTTGGAGGTTAAAAGAGTGCTAATAACATGTTCCACAGCCTATCAACCCAATGGCCAACCTCCAATATCTTGCACGGACAAGCCAATAACAGCTCTGGTTCAAATTGATGGCACTACTGCCGCGGAATACCCACCTCCTCGACGCCTAAGAACTGATGAAATCTCACAAGTGGTCAACGACTACAGAATTGCAGCAAAAAATGCTATGGAAGCAGGTCATTCTTATCCTAACTGAGAAGTTCAACTTTTCACTAGATACATTTAGAAAAGTAGTTTGACATCCATTGGCATAGATAACATTCCATTGTGTGTATTGATACTAAAGGCCCTATATTATGGACCATCATCTTCATAGTGTAACCATCAACCCAAATGCATTGAAATAGGCTGCTAGCTTGCTTTGATTTTCTGACCACTCTTTATAATTACAGGTTTTGATGGAGTGGAGATTCATGGAGCCAATGGCTACTTGCTTGATCAATTCCTGAAGGATCAAGTTAATGATAGAACCGATGAATATGGAGGGAGCTTAGAAAATCGTTGTCGCTTCCCACTAGAAGTAGTTAAAGCCGTTGCTGATGAGATTGGAGCCGATAAAGTTGGGATTAGGCTCTCTCCTTTTGCTGATTACAATGACTCTGGTGACTCCGACCCTGAAGCTCTTGGCCTGTACATGGCTGATTCCCTGAACAAATGTGGAATACTCTATTGTCATATGATTGAGCCAAGGATGATTACCCAGTTTGAGAAGCATGAGACCAAACGTAGTCTGTTGCCCATGAGGAAGGCCTTTGACGGGACATTCATTGTTGCAGGTGGATACAATAGGGAAGAAGGAAATGAAGTAATTGCTAGCGGTAGTGCTGATTTAGTTGCATTTGGACGTTTGTTTTTGGCCAACCCTGATCTGCCAAAGAGATTTGAGATCAACGCAAAGCTTAACAAGTATGACAGAAGCACCTTTTACACGCATGATCCTGTTGTTGGATACACAGACTACCCTTTTCTTGAACCTAATACTTAAAATTAAATTCTATTATTTGTACGGTCAGTACAGACTATCCATCTCTTTTTTTTTTTGGGGGGGGAGGTGGTTGATTTGTATTGGTTAACTAACTGAAATAAAAAATTTCTGGCTATTCCGATAAGAATGAAACCATTTTGTTTGGATAGAATTTTTGTGGGGGGGGGTGTGCGGATGTGTATATGGCGACATACATTACATTGTTAAATTATAACTAGTCACCCCTCCACCTCTTTGTTAGAGACATCGTTAATTTAATGTATTTTATCAAAAACTAATCCGAAAGTGATATGTCAAGGAAGTAGTATTATATGATTCAGGTTTGTTTTAGCTTAATATCATGCTTATTTTCATTACTGGCTTATGTACCATTTTTATAAACTGTACAGTAAATGAATGAAAATAAGCTCATCTAAACACACTAAAGAAGCAGCTGTACACGAAACAAATCAAAAAAACACTTAATGAAAAACCCCGATAACAGACGCAGATGCGGCAAGAATAACAAGAACAATAGCAACATTAATGACAACTGCAATAACATTTAGCAAACTGTGGTTCAGGTAGCAGCTCCTTCAACTCAGGTTGTCTTCCAAGCTAATAACACAAGCCACAAATCTCCCAAGGGGATTCAGAGGTTAAAAGAGTAGATTATAGCAAATTGCGAGGCAATTCATCTCCTGAAAGCAAACAGATGAGTGACCAAGCAAAACTCACTATAAGCAAAAAATGAACTATTTATAAAATAACAAGAATCACTAATAAATTAGAGAATAGATTGAAACCTGCTTCAAATTGTCCTGACAGTAAAATCCCACTCAGATCAGAACTGCAGAGTTTTAGGGAAGATTAATTTTTTCTCAAGCTTGATGGCTTGAACATTGTCTACAAACTTCTGTGGCATGTTCGTTAAAACTATTTCCTTAATGTTTCTCAGACTTAGCAACTTGTCTGGTAGCTCTTGTAGTTTGTCACAACATCGGATTTCTAATTCTCGAAGAATAGGCAATGCTTCTTCCCCCACCTTCCATATCTCCAGATCCTTTAGCATCCAAAGCTTCAAAATTCGAAGCATACTGAACCCTCCGGGAGGGCATTCCATTTCCTTCCCAGTGTAGGAATCAGCCAATAGCCTGAGGACAGAAAGGCTTGGCAGCTGCGCTAGGATTGGCATGGGGTCTTTCTCCAGCTTTGAGACTGACAAAGTAAGAACTGTGAGTTTAGGAGGGAATTCATACCTATCATGTAGCTCCGGTAAGCTTCCAAGCAAATACAGGTGGGTGAGATTCTCAAGGCTTGACAGAGGCTTCAAGTTGAGCTTCCAAGGTTGACCATTTTGATTCTTGGATCTTATCTTGAGAGATTGAAGACTTGCGAGTCTTGCAATCCACTCATCTAATTCTTGAAAGGCATCTAAATGACATGTCAAACCCAACTTCCTGAGATTAATTAACCTATACAAACCATCCTTCACTGGAGTCTTGTTGTCAACAAACAATCCCCACAATGTCTGGAGATGAGTAAGAGAACTGCCATGTTTTTGTGAATGCATGTCAAGGCGTATTTCATTAAGACACAGATGCCTCAAGTGTTTCATCTTCCAAATAGAACTTGGTAGAGAGCTGATATAGGTGTGCTTCACATCTAAAGTCTCAAGGTAAGGTAGCTCACCAACGGAGTCAGGAAGGCTATCCAAAAAAGTCCATCTTAAACCCAAATACCTCAACAAGAGAAACAGTTTCCCCATATTGTTAGGCAATTTAGGCTTGTAGACACGCTCTAAATCAAGCACCCTCAGCAATCCAAATCCTTGACCAATGACTTGGCTGAGAAAGCTATCAATTTCTGTTGCAGGCATATCGTTCTTTTGAATGTAAAAGGACAAGTATGAGCGCAGATGTTGAATGCGCAAGGGATACTCTTTTGTGTCAACATAGTCAGCAAACCGGCGAACACGATGCTTGGGAGTCCCCATTTCTGGCAATTGATAGATGTGGAAAAGGCCAATCTCCTGAGCTTTGGACAAGAAATTACTGTCATTATGTAACACACCAAGCATACGGCATGTTTTGGGACTCCCATCTTTTCTCCGTTTGGATATTTGAATCATGCTTCTTTTCACAAGTTCTTCCAAGTATATTTCCACTGTATCCTCAGGAGTCATCCCAGATGTTTGCTTCACAAATCCCTCTGCAAGCCATAAACGCAGCAACCTTCTCACAGGAATATCATAATCTTTTGGGAAAAGCCGTAAATAGAGGAAGCAAGGCCTCAAGTGGAAGGGTAGATCATTGTAACTCAGGGCCAAAACATTTGAGAATTGGACTTGCTTGCTGTCTAGCTGCCAACTTGGGTGCTCAATAACTTTCAACCATACTTCGTAGCTCACTTCCTTTGTCGACAGCAAACCTCCAAGCACCGTGATTGCCAGAGGTAAACCCTTACATCTTCTTTTAATTTTTCTTTTCAGCTTGAACATATCTGACTCAGAGAACTGAAAGTTGTCTGGTAAGCGTACCTTTTTTAAGAATAATTCCCAGGTGTCTACGTCATTTAGCGGGTTGAGCTGATGAGGCTCTCCTCTTGTATCTGCTCTTAAAGCAACGCGATAATTGCTAGTAGTCAACATGACTCTACTACCATTTTTTGTGTCTGGAAAGGCGTCAAGAAGTTTTTTCCATACATCAGGTGTCTGCAAATCGTCCAACACAACCAGGTACCGTTTCTCCTTCAAAATCATATGGATCTTCTGAGTCAATTCCTCTTTTGTAGATTTCTTATCAACAATTGAACTGACAATCTGTTCCAATGTGCTCAGCAGCACATCTGTAAGGTTCCCAGAGGCAAGAACCCATGCGCAACAATCAAAATGACTTTTAACCTCAGGACTGTTATAAATTGCCTTTGCAAGGGTAGTCTTGCCAGAGCCATGCTTGCCTACAACTGAAACGACTCGCAAATCAAAACGACTTTTAACCTCATTTGCCTTTGAAAGGGTAGTCTTGCCAGAGCCATGCTTGCCTACACCTGAAATGAGCGGAAGCTTTTGGTAATCCCCGGATTCCCGGCCACTGCCAGTTAGCATGGTCACCAGTTTGCCTTTGTCTTTTTTGAAGCCAATGAAGTCTGTTTCTTCATCCACAGAATACCTAGAATCATTGTTTTGCTGATTCAGTGTTAGCCCTTCATCTTGATAGCTTGACCTTGATCTGTGCAAAGTTAATTGCCGAATCCTGAGAGGCTCACCTTGGTCCATTTCCGTCTTGCTTTTGTCAAGGTTTTTTATCTTGTCTTTGATCCCCTCTATCTTTTTGCAAAGGTCTGAATCAGCCTTCAAATTCTTGGGGATGAAAAAGTAACCCATTCTCGTTGCATACATTTTCCGCAGGACAAATGTTTCAATGGCATCCTCCACTTCATAAACAACAGCAAGAAATTGATCCACCCACTTCTTGACACCTTCGTCGTGTTCTTTTTTATCTTCTGCTTCTATTAGGAAGCTCTGCATCTGTCTTAAGCTGATTCTGACTAGCTCTATCTCATCTATAGCGTTGTTGAAGATGATTGGTTCTTGAATGAGCAGGTCTGTGAGTTTCCGTATCACTATGGAGACAACTGCTTCAACATCCATTGACTTTTCTCTTCCTTTTTCTCCTTATCCCTGCCAAACCAATGGTGCTTCGTTTGTTTGAGAACCGGTCAGTTGTGAAAGGTTTAACACTACTCTTTCTCTTTTCTTAAAATTGATTAAGCTCTACCTTTAATACTTTTGCTAGACTTTTGCAAGTAGCGCTTGAAGTCTCAAGTCATGAGACTTTGTTCGGGCATGGCTTGATTGATGATCGACTGTGTCCAGAAAGGCATAAACTGAGATGATTTTGGGGGTTTGCATGTTTTGGTATTGGTCTTAAAAATACATAAAAAAAAAACCCATCATGGAGGAGCTAGACCTAAGTGAGACGACTATATCTATTAGGTCTATCGTTGTCACGTGTTTGGTATTTTCAATGAGACATTATAGTTCAAATTCTCTTTCTCAATTTACTGAACTACTACAAAAAATTGATAGAACTTCATAAATGCGTTAATTTTTAATTTATTTTATTTGCAGCATGGATTTTGAATTTCTTTATGAAGTATATATAAACATGATTAAAGGTAAATTTGTATGATTGGGTAACCATATTTAGAAAATGGAGTACCACAAGCCTTTTGTTACAGCAAATGAAAAGAAATTTTGAACATTTGTGCAACATGAAGCAACATTTTTGTTATCTTCTTATCACTCATGTCATTCTATTATGTATGACCAAAAGCGAATAAACAAACATATTTAGATCATCATTTCATTTGTGAAACTATGATGGTTGTTTTATTATTACTAAAATATCAATGGAACTATGGAAGTGATAATGTGGAAATGTGCTTCATTTTAAGCATTTGCAATTATATTATTTTTTAAATATTTAAAATAACATATGACAAATCATAGCATGAGCATCACCTGATAAAATTAAGTCCTCTAAAAAATGAGGAAACTTTGTAACAGAGAATCAGAGATTGACTCGCTTCTCAGTCATTCTTTATAGTCTAGTAGGTGGGCTTATTATAAGTGTCATTTAACAATCTCAACTACTAGCAATAATCAAATATCAAAATTTGGAAAAAGATGAAAACGCGTCGGTGCAACTCCCAATGCATCAAGAACCAAACGTTGAAAAATATACTACTAAAAAACAAAACGATGAAAAATATGATATTAAAATTAAAATAGCAATATATTAGCAAATTAGTACACTAATTAGTGTGATTCTCAAAAACAAGAAAAAGAGTACACTAATTAATGCACATGTTGGGGTATCAGACTCTTTGTTCCATGGAATAATTTTGATTCGAGTCTACGAGTTTGACTCAAGTTCGATGGTTAGCATATTCTTTGATTTTTAGGCATTCGAGAGTTAAAAAAATTCGATAATATCTCAATTAGGAGGACTTAAACTAAGACGTGATGTTGAGAACGTGATTAATTGTAGTCAAGCTTAAATAAATTAACCATAACTAAATACATAACTGAACTTGATTGAATGAAAATAATAAAAGTTGCTCCACAACATCTAAGGTCTCAATCTCTCATAGTGATGCTGGAGAAGCTACAAGAAAACAAACACGTTACTTCTTGAAGGAAAAGAAACTAGACATGTAAGTTTCCGATTGAAAACCTCAAATAAATGTGGACTTCTTTAAATCTACAAGGTGATAAGTTCTTGAAATCTACCAGAGAGAAACAATGGGAAAAAGTTTGAATTTTTAATAATTTAATAATTGAATTGTTTTGGAGGCTACAATGCGTTTAAATAGTAAAAAAAAAAAACATAGGGCAACTATATAAATGCACAGAAAACCCTAATTCGTGCTAATCATGTAATTAAGTAGCAAAATAGTAATTTTTACCAAAAACGATAAAATTGAGATAATTGCGAAAATTGAAAACACAGTCTCTAATAGACGTCCTAAAACAGGCGAGACATTATTTTAACTTTTAAATTAAAAGTTATTAAAGAAAACAAATATTACTCAAAATGGAAAAATCATTGTTTCCAAAGCCTTAACAGAGGAATTTGCCAAAATCACAAGTCTTGATCAAAAGACTGTTTCCTTTCAGCCATCTGAATTTCATGCAATTCTGACATCATCACCCCAATGAGTTCTACTAGTATGTATTGAACTTGCATTGTGATTTCTGACACTCACTACTCTAGGAAAGCCTCTGTTATCTATTCTTCATCACAAAGGTCAAAATAAAATTGACCAAGACCCACTATAGATGAAAATAAAAGTATTGTGACATTTTGTTGTGTCTCTAAACTTTCTCAAATAATAAAGCATGAAAATAAATCACATACAAAGTTTAAAGTGATGAAAATAAACTAATACATAGAGAGAATGAAAGTGAAGTAGAAGTAGTAGAAGAAGAAGATGATTGACGACACTAAGTTTGATGGTAAATCTTTGTTTTATGTCAGCGGTTTAAAATCTACTTCATCCAAGTCCTGCTATTTACCTATTAAAATAAATAAATAAATATTTGTCAAGAGTTTTATAACTCAATAAATTGATATCTTCTAATATTTTCATGACATCTTGAGTTGTAACTATCGAAATTTTCATTTTAAAGCTTAAAATTTACTAACTTATTTAAAAAGTCAACTTATGAGTTTAAAGTACGCAGTGTTTTTTTTTTTAAAAAAATATATATTATTTTTATAATTATTATTATTATTTTTTATAAAGAATAACAAAGAAAACTTGAAGTGCAGGATAGGTTAATTATGTTCACACTAGTACACAGTGAACGCTGACAACAATCAACATACATACCAAACGGTACAAGGTTAGGTCAAGTGGGTAGCGACCAGCAAGTCTTTCTTTTATTTCCTTTTGATCCGGTCAAACACTCAGCATGTGAAAGAATTCACCTTCACATTTCAATGTTTGCATGCTCAGCTCTATTTCTCACAGAATTCTATTACCAAGAAATGCAGTTCAGAGATCACAGAAGCTGAATCAGAATGCTACTTACAAGTAAGTCACCAGCTTAATTCTCAAGCAACATAAAGCGCAAAATTTCAATATTACCCATATAAAACCCAATGGAACTTCTACTTCAAGCCATTAGCAGTTATTTTTATTATAAATATAGAATTCTTGTACAAGTGTTAAAGCTTAAAGGTTTGTTCTTTTGCTTTCAGTTTTGAGTGGTTGGCTTTTTGTGGAGAAGAGGAAGCTTGGCCAGGTGTTCCCAGAAGAGGCAAGGAAAATATGGGACCTTTGGGAGCTACGAATATTGGTCCTGATCAGCCTCACCTTGCAAATATCACTGATTGTTCTAGGCAATCGCAGAAAGTATAATCCAAACACTTTGCTCAGATTGTCTCTCTGGTCTGCATATCTAACAGCAGACTGGGTGGCAACTGTTGCACTAGGTGTCCTCTCCAATAACCAAAGAAACTCCTGCACTTGTGCTATTGCTAGCAGTAGCAATACTAAGAGTATCAATGATGAGCTCAGGGCTTTTTGGGCACCATTCTTGTTGTTGCATCTTGGCGGTCCAGACACAATTACTGCTTATGCTTTAGCAGACAATGAGTTGTGGATAAGGCACTTGCTTGGACTTCTTGTCCAAACTATAGTGGCAATTTATATCACTGTCACGGCCTGGAGTGGAACTTGGCTCTCATACCTGACCATTCCCATGCTTTTTGCTGGCCTAATAAAGTATGTTGAAAGGACATTATCCCTGAGGTCTGCAAATCGTGAGCAGTTTCTTGATTCATTGCTCTATCGTCCTGATCCTGGCCCCAACTATGCCAAATTCATGGAGGAGTTCAGTTTGAAAAAGGCTGAGGGGTTTAGTGTGTTGGCTATTGAAGTGATTGAGGCTGCTGACCAATCCTATGCTGCTGGCAATGGCAATAACAACGTTGACGCTAGTAAACGGACATTGCCTGTTGCGTACAGCTTCTTCAACACTTTTAAACGGCTCTTTGTAGATCTTATTCTTAGCTTCCATGACCGAGATAAGAGCCGGTCCTACTTCCAAAATCTCACTTCATCAGAAACTGCTTTTGAGGTAGTTGAAATCGAGCTTGGATTTGCATATGATGTCTTCTATACAAAGGCACCTATAATATCCACTTTTTTGGGATGCATTTTCCGCTTCATCACTTCCTCTTTCACTATTATAGTGTTCGTGTTCTTCCTGATTATTGAGAAGCACAATCACCCGCAGGTTGATCTCATCATTACTTATATTTTGTTGGTTGGAGCTATTCTTCTAGAATTCTATGCTGTCATTTTGCTACTGTCCTCCGATTGGACAAAGCTATGGTTGAGTGAGCATGAACCTCAGTTTTCTCAAATAAAAAGGTGTTTTCAATCCATGATTTCTCGACCAATCTCTTGTTTTAAATCTAAGATTTCTCCTTCAATCTCTTATTTTAAATCCAAGGTTTCTCCTTTAATCTCTTGGTTTCAATCTAAGATTTCTCCTTTAATCTCTTGTTTTAAATCTAAGGTTTCTTCTTTAATCTCTTGTTTTCAATCTAAGGCTTCTCGATTGATGATTCCTTGTTTTCGACATGTTATTTCTGAAGTAGTATCTTTTCTTTTTCCTTCTAACAAAAAGAGGTGGTCAAATTCCATACCTCAGTTCAATTTGCTAAGCTTTTCCCTTAAAGATAAGCCCGTGCCTTGTTTGGATGACAAACCTGAACTTTTTCAAAAGATTGTGAGACATTCGCCTATCTTTTATAAAACATTTGAGAAAAGCTGGTATACATACCGTTGTGAAATCTCCCCCAAATTGAAAGGTTGGATCTTCCAGCATTTTCTGAAGAAACCAGATGACAACAATACTTCATCTTTATGTAGTGCCAGAGGCAATCTTGTTTTTAAAAATTATATTGAAAAATATGAACGTTCTCTCTCATTCAATTGGACCACTGATGTAGAGTTCGACCAAAGCATTCTTATCTGGCACATTGCTACAGATCTTTGCTATCACTCAGGCGGTGGTGAAAATTTGGCTGCTGAATATTCTAGTCATAAATGGAGCAAGAACCTATCAGACTACATGTTGTATCTCTTAGTCATGTGTCCTTTCCTGTTGCCAATTGGAATTGGGATGATCAGGTTTCAAGACACTTGTGAGGAGGCCAAGCATTTTTTCCAGGAAAAAGGTCTATCAAAAAATAAAGTGAAATTTTGCAAAATGTTGCTTGAAGTGAATACTGATGTTGAACCGATTAAGGTAAAAGGAGACAGGAGCAAATCTGTGCTCTTTAATGCAAATAAACTTGCAAAAGAATTGCAGGAAATGGGTGAAGAGAAAAATTGGGAGCTTGTTTGGGAGTTTGTCTGTGACGTGTGGATTGAGATCCTAGGTTATGCTGCTAGTCATTGCAGGGGATATTATCATGCTCAACAGCTCACGGAAGGCGGAGAGCTCCTCACTCATGTATGGCTTCTTATGGCACATCTTGGCATTACAGAACAATTTCAAATCAACCGAGGCCATGCAAGGGCAAAGTTGGCTGTGTACTGAGTGATTTTATTTTCATTTTTGTACTAAAGTTGCTCTTGAAGAGAATACGACTTAACTATGAAATCAGTATATCCATCTAGATGAACTGAGCAGTCAAAAATTGGCATAAATCATGACTTGAAGTTACAATTTCCAACTTGGAATTGTGACTTTAAGTCACGATTTATGTGCAGTTTGAATGTGTGTATGAGTGTGTACAATAAGATGTGTGAACTAATTTTTACCCATATTATTGAATTGCACATGAGATCGCCTATATACTCAGTAAGTTTAAATTCAATAAAATATTTTCACCTCAATTTTTTTTCAAATACCATCATAAGACGCATCACACACCATTAGAATCTTATTTCCCTGTTAAAAAAAATTAAAAGAAAAAGAAAAGGTGAAGAAGAACAGGAAGATACACCACCAGCATCGTCAAAATACCATAATCAGATCCCCATACTCACCAAATAGTGCTCGAAAATTCAATACCACCTTCGAGTTGTTTGTGGATTGATTAGGCAATGCATTCTTCTGAACTTGTGGGTTATCTGCCATTCACACCGCATGGTCACCAAAATTCGCTTTAATTCACAAACTTAATGTGATTTTCAATTTTCCCCCTTTATCTCATAAATTTGAGAAAGGGTCTGATTGATGTGAAAGATTGAAGAAAACTAAATCTTCTACAACACCTTTCATATTGTTCACATATCACAGAAGGTCATAGAGTTATCGATTCATAATATATGTAGTTGATAAAGTATGATACACAATATAATTCAATTGAGAAAATAGGGCCAAAATGGGCAAATGTCATTTTCGTGCAAAAAAAGTGGCGTTTTGCCCATTTTTCCAAACTAATTAGGAAAATGTATATATTTTGTAATTCGATTTTCTAAAAATCGAGTTTAAAAAAAAAAAAAAAAAATCTCGAGCCCTATAGTGGCGTTTTAAGGACTTATAGTGGTGTTTTGGAACTCGAGCTCCATGAACTTGAGTTATAGGCAATTTTTTTTTTAATTTTTTTTTTCCTATAACTCAAGTTCATAGAGCTCGAGTTCCAAAACGCCACTATAGGTCCTTAAAACATCACTGTAGGCTCTTTAAAAACGCCATTATAGGGCTTAACTCAATTTTGAGAAAATGAGTTTCAAAATAGGGGCATTTCCCTAATTAGTTTGGGAAAGAGGGCAAAATGTTGGATTGTTTGCACAAAAAGGGCATTTGCCCATTTTGGCCGAGAAAATAGTATATAAATTTATTCATAGGCTTACCAATTTTGGCAAGAAAAAGCTTGACGATTGAGAAGCATAATTCAGTATATTAAACGAAGAGTGCGGAAGAAGATAGTGTTGGTTAGAAATAGGATGAAAGAATGAAGAAGAACTGAAGGACTGTTGTGGGTTTTTTAGTTTGAGGGATTGCATTCCACATTGTTGGGAAGGGGAAGAGGGGTAAAATAAAATGGGATTTTCTTTTTTCCAAGAAGTTGCAATTGGTTTCTGCCACATGTTTTTATTTATTTATTTATTTTATTAATAGACGTGAGATATTAGGAATAAAGATAAGTTTTTTTTTTCTTTTTTTTTTAAACAAATGAGGGTATCCAAACATTTTCGAGTATTTGACTATTTTCTTACATGTATGCAATCCTTCCGTCCCACACGCAAGATGCTAGTAAGAGATTTTGAATCGAGGATCGACATTAAGCTCCCAAAACTCCTAACCAAACTGACCCTAATATATAGAGAAGTGATTATATATATATATATATATAGTTTCAACCTACGAGGTCCGTTTTTGTGATTTTTGCTCTTTATTATTGTACAGTACACCAGCTAAGGCAAGCAAGTATATTGACTTGGTCATATCTGAACCCTACACGTGGACAAACTGTGAGAAAAAGGAAAGGGATGTTGGTGAGAGGAATAGTAATCTTGGCTCGTGCCAACGGCATGATCACCATTAGGGGAAGTGAGATGTGCAGTCTAACATGGACACCCAACACTACCATGAAAGGGATTGCAATTTCTGTTGGTCAAATGATGTAGAACATCCCTTATTAGCTAGTACTAAGTTGGACCGTTGCCAAGGACACGTGCAATACTCTCAACTTCCATGGTTTCTCTTTCCTTGTCGATACTTGTCCCTTACAATGTGGCAGAGCCGCCTTTCATCCCACTACCAAAATATCAGCGGATTTTCTCTCTCCTTTAGCCATGGCATAGTACAATAGTTGTATTAGGGTTTGTATAGAGGAATGAAAGTGAGACACTTGCTATTGTATGCCCACAAACATTCTTCGTACTATAAGAGGAACATGTTATTGAGTAATTAGGGTAGAGAGACAGAAAATATGGGTAGGAAAGAAAGGAAAAAATGATAGGTTTTTGGGAAGATCAACACCTTGTGTAAAACCTTACACTTTCATACAATACATAGTTTTTAAGATTGAGGGATATTCTGTCCTTCACTCACCGTGGTTGGGGTTGTCCAAGATCACTTGTGGACCTGATCCAGAAACCGCTCGATCCGACTCCTGTGATAGGTCGGCGGTGGTTTTCGAAGTCCTAAACTTAATTCTGGTAGGTTGGTTGGTGGGTCATTGCATCTAAACCCGATTTCAACTGACCCGACTGATTCTACCACTAAAAGGCCACAAATCTCCATCATTTGAGGAATTCCTCAGTCAGATCTCATCGAGATTTGACGAGATCTCTTCGAGATCCGCCTAGATTCAGCGAGATCTCGCCAGACACGATCGGTTTTTGGCCAAATTCGCCATATTTCAGTCAAATCCGCCAAATTTTCGGCCCAATCCGGCGAGTTTCGGCCAGATCTGACTCTAACCGAGACTAGGCCACCTTCTGGAAAAGAATCGACCAATCCAACTCGATTCTCTGATCAGTCAGCAGCGGGTTTGGATATTGTCCACCCGACTTAGTCAAGTCAGTCACGTGTTAGGCACAAACCCGACCTGGACCGACTTGTGTTCACCCCTAGTCGTAGTTTTTCATCCCTTCTTAAAGGGATTTCCATGTACATCCTACTTGTTCTTTAAAATTATCAAATCAAGACATCGATCGGTTTTTTGTGTAGGTAGGGATTGAATCTCTATTCTCTTATTCAATTATAGAGACTTTACCAGTTGAGCCATTTGGAATTCACAGAAGTGATTCCTAAATTTTTTTGTGATTAAAAAATGTAGTAACCCCAATTTATAATGAATGCAAATTATAAACCTTTACCAAAAAATGAAAAGCCTCTGAGCAAGCGCCTAGTTTTTTTTTTTAATAAAAAAAAAATCTCTTTTGTAAGATCTACTTTTTTTCCCCTTTCCTTCATGTTAATTTTTTTTTTCTTTTCTTTTTCTTTTTCTTTTTTTGAGAAGTGCCTCCACATTAAGTTGGTTAAAAAAAAAAAAAAACTTACTTTTTTTTTAAGAGAAAAAACCCTTAATCTTATCCCTCTTTTTCTTTTTTGTATTATTATCCTTATCCCATCATCTCATGTAATTTTTATTTTTTATTTTAATGAGATTATCCTATATAGTTAAAAGAATATTCAGTTATACACCAACATTTCTTACTTATCTAAATAAAAAAAAAAAAAAAAAGAAGTCAAATGCCTACCAAAAGAAAGTATGGGAAAGGTTCACGATTGTCAATTAATTTTTTTCTTGAGATTTATCAGGTTTTAGAAAAAAAAAAAAAAAATCCTAAAATGTAGCCACTCAGTTGTAAAATGTAGCCATTAAGTACACATCCATAACAAAAGTTTCAAATGCCTAAAAAATATTAAATAGTTTTAATTTAAATAATTTAATAAGATTGTGATTATGTGAAGTCTCTTCTGTGAGCAATAATATCACTTAATTTTTAAAATTTATTTTCTTGAAAAAATGAAAAGAAGTTGTAGTGAAAGGCACGACAATTGTTAGGGATAATTAATTAATTTCATATGGAAGAGATGTGATTGAGAAAAATAAAGCTAAACTGTAGGAGTTTCAATGAATGCTAAGTACATTAATATTCCAAAAAACAATAAAATGTATCCTACATAGAATTACACAAATTGATAAATATAGGCATAGGTAGGATAAATTTTTTTCTTATATACAAAAAAGTGGCATTAACAACTACTTGATAGATGACCACCACTTTATGTGAGCTTGGAATCATACAATAATTTTTGTAAAGTGTCTCACCCAAACTCATCCAATGTGCCCACTATGCAATTCAACAAAATTATTGATATGTCACCCTAAAAAAGAAAGACAAAAAAAAAAAAAAATTAGAGTAAGGATTAAATATAACTACTTTCTCTAAGTAATCTATAAACATATTAATTATATTGCAATCATATCTAAATTGAATAGTTTGTATAGTTTAATACTCTTTTTTTTATTGATTAAGATTGCAATATAATTAATACGTTCACCTTTTTTGGTTAATAGTAGAGTAACACAGTTTTATACTTATCCAAATTGCACATTTATTATTATTATTATTATTTTAAGTTTTATGTACTGTAATATTGTAATCGAAGAATGTTCTTTTAAAACAAAGTTCTACGTACAGCAATATTGTAATTAAAGAAAAGCAATAAGTATTCCATCTTTTTAAGGTAATGAGTAAGTCTTAACCCACAAACGCATATCATACCAAAAAAAAAAGGGGGGGGGGGGGGGGGGAGGGGGGGGGGGAAGAATAAAGATAATGATAAGGAAATATGAAAATAAAGAAAAGCACTTCAAAGTCCATATAATTAGAATAAGGATTAGCAAAAGTAACATTAGAATAAAAGTAACCTACCAAAATTCAACAAAAACCAACTACAAATTGCGTAATCCTCATCAAATTTTACAAATGGTCGGTGATGGTGATTAAGAAAAAGTGTTAGAAGACTGTTTATTTCTATATTAAAAAAGAAAAAAGAAAAGAGCTATGTACATTAAGATATCATTGAGATAGAAAAGCTTTTTTTGTTTGAGTAGGAACAATTAGAAAAAATCTTTTGTTTTTGTAAGTAGAGTTTCTTTTTACTGTATCTATTTCTGCAATAACTATAACACTTTACCGACCCTGATCAAGAAAAATAGAAATTATCGCAAAGAATAAATATCACGTGTAAATATTTATGTAAAATTCAAATATTAGTTATATTCATTGAAAAATACATACCTCCTACGCAGTGCCCCTCTTCACACTTTCAAGGTGCTTTTTACAATCGTAAAAATCAATTTTATTTGTAATCTGGAGTGCAATACCCCTTTTCAACATTGAAGGTACTTTCCACAATTGAAAAAAAAAAAATCGAAAGGTAGAGGTAAGTGTTGTGATTTTGGTAAACTGCTTTGTAGTGGGCTTATTGAATAACCGATCATGTAATGGCTAGTAGTGGGAGGGTGGTCTGGGTTTTTAGGCAATTTTTAGACACATTTTTACCGTGTTCTCCTCCAAATTTATCTCTACTAAACCCCTAGGTTTAGGGGTATTTTTGAACCCAAAAAAAAAAAGTCCAATTCAAACTGGGGAAGCCCCTTATATACTAGTATAGAAAAAGATAGAAAAAGATAAGGGGAAATCACACTTTATCCATCTATAGTTTGCCCCAAAAAAACTTTACATGTGGTTTGAAAAATGGCACTTTGCCTACCTGTGGCATGATCCATTATCAAAACATTACCCACTTGTGTACCTGTCGTTACTCTTAACACCATTTCACTCAAAAACACAATAGCAATTGAATCAAAACACCTTAATTAGAGAAACAAAGCTGCCCTTTACATGTATACCCTCTCTTCGAGATTTTGGTCCACTCCATCAAGATCAACACGTGAAACTCTCAGCATTGAAAGAAGTGGCAGTTCGATCAAAACCCATGTGAAGGATCTTGAAAATTTTCTCTCTTGAGTTAAACCACAAGTACAGTCTTAATAGTTAGAGTTCTTGACTTTTTTTTTTCAAAAATTGCTAGTAGATTTTATTTTTAAGGGGAAATTACACTTTACACCCTAAACTATTTGAATATATACTCTACACCCTAAATTATCACACTTTGCACCTCGTTGTTACTTTTGTAGTTGTGTTTGACGAAATGCTACTGCATATGACAAGCACATGCATTTTGCTTAGCTGGAACAAACTTAAAAGACCAAAACGCCCTTCTTCAAAATCAATTAAAACATCCTCAGTGCTCACTTAACCATTATGGATCTTCACTGTCTTCACAACCAGAGATGGTACACAGCAGGTACACAACTGTAGTAAAAACAAGTTGTCACTGAAAAGTTTGTTTCTTTGGGCTTGTTTCCTTTTTCAGTTGGGGTTGAATTCGATTCCAACACTAACCCATTTGGCTCCTTTTGAGTATTTTCGCTGATGTGGTCGATTTGGAGGATTTTGGAGTTTTGTCTGTTTTTCTTTATGGTGTGGGTGGGGCTGTGTATGCATTTGAAGGGGTCAGAATGGTTTTGTCGTTGGAGTCAAAGGCAAAAGACAAGATAAGTTTGGGAAAGTTTTGGGGTTGTGTATGACTTTCATTTCCCTATTGTATGGTGGATTTGGAGCTTTGGGTTACTTTGCTTTTGGTGATGAAACCCAAGACATTATTACAACCAATTTTGGTCAAGGCTTCGTTAACATTTTGTACCATTGGGTCTTTATATTTTTTCTGAATCTGGGGAAGATGTTGGCACGCATGTGAGATATGGAGAGAGATGTGGAGGAAATTGGATCTTGTTTTAAATGATTTTGAAGAAGGGTGTTTCGGTCTTTTAAGTTTGTTTCACCTAAGCAAAATGCATATGCTTGTCATGTGCAGTAGCATTCTGTCAAACATAACAGCAAAAATAACACCTGGGTCCAAAATGTGCATTTGAATAGTTTAGGGTGCAAAGTGTAACTTAGTGCATAGTTTAGGGTGGTAAAATGTAATTTCTCTTTTTTTTTTTTTTTTTTAAATTGTTGGTAGATTACTTAATACGTAGCATGTTAATGAAAAAAAAGTTTTTGAGAAATTGGGTCTGTGCTATACATTTTCTGCTTTGTGCTATACATTTTCGCTAACTTCTCAATGGAACTTTAGGTTTGGGGATGAAATTGGGTTTGTTCTATACATTTGTGTTGGATTTGCTGGAGAATGCAGACAAATGTGTAGGGAATTAACCCAAAATTCCCAACTTGTGAGAAACAAAAATAGAGAAAACACAAGTCAAAGAAAAACAATCACACGTACAAGACAGTATTTACATAGTTCGACAATTTGCTTACGTCTACGGAGTTGCAGAGATTTCACTATTATCAGGGACAAATACAAAGTGTGGCAGTACAGTGTTTTAGTCTCTCAAGAACGACAACAACAACAAAAAAAAACCCTAATCACCAAAATTGCGTTTTCTACGTCTTGCGCACATGATACACAATGAGCGCTACGACTTGGGCCTATCGGCCCAAGCTTCCACTCCATGGACTAAGCCCTAGAAAATCTTCCATTAAAAACCATGTAACAGTATTTAGGTCGGGTTAGGTTGGGTCATCAACCGGATCAAACATAACTATGTTCTACAAAGCCCAACAAATCTCCCACTTGAAGACTAGTTCAATCACTAACATCAACTGCAATCCTCCAAAAAACAATCCCTTATCCTTGCAACTCATCTTCCTGTCCTCAAGCTAGAAGGCCAACTAAAGCTACACACAGCTTTAACTTCTCAATAGTGACACCTTTAGTCAACATGTCTGTCGGGTTCTTAGATCCACAAATCTTCTCAAGTATTACCAGCTTATCTTCAACAAGGTAATGGATAAAGTGATATTTTGTCTGTATATGCTTCAACTTTGAATGAAAAGCAGAAGTTTTAGTAAGAAAAATTGTACTCTGACTGTCACTATGTAGAATGCCCATCTCCTGCTTCTTGCCCAATTCATCTAAGAAGCCATGTAGCCAAATCATCTCATTTCCAGCTTCAGTTGTTGCAACATACTTAGCTTCTATAGTAGACAAAGTAACAATCTTTTGTAGATTTGAAACCCATGATATAACTATACCACCCAGAGTAAATACAAATCTAGTAGTACTCTTTCTACTATCAATATCACCAGCAACATCAGCATCTACATAACCCTGCAGTTTCAAACTTGCACCTATGAAGTAAAGACATGTATCTGATAAACCCCTCAGATATCTCAGAATCCACTTGACTGCCTCCCAATGCTGCTTTCTTGGCCTATTCATGAATCTGCTCACAACTCACACTGCATGTGCAATGTTTGGCCTTGTACACACCATAGCATATATCAAGCTGCCAATAGTTGAGGCATAGGGCACCTTGCTCATATGGTCCCTTTCTTCTTCTGTCTTCGGTGACTGTTCTTTGCTCAGTTTGAAATAACTACCCAAGAGTGTTCTCACTGGTTTAGCTTCATTCATGTTGAACCTGTTGAGAACTTTCTTCACATACTCTGACTGTGAAAGTTTCAATGTACTATTAGCCTTGTCTCTAATGATTCTCATACCAAGGATTTGCTTTGCAGCTCGCAAATCCTTCATTGCAAACTATTTTGACTATTGCTTCTTTAGATCATTAATCCCCTCAATGCTAGACCCTGCAATGAGCATATCATCCACATACAACAGTAAAATGATATAAGAATTGTCAAAGATCTTTACATAGCAACAATGATCAGCTTCACATCTCTTAAACCCAATTCTATGCATAAAACTATCAAATTTCTTGTACCACTGTCTAGGAGCTTGTTTTAAACCATACAAGCTCTTTCTCAGTTTGCAGACTAGATTCTCTTGTCCCTGAACAATGAACCCTTATGGCTGAATCATGTAAATGTCTTTCTCCAAGTCATCATGAAGGAATGTCATCTTCACATCTAATTGCTCAAGATGTAAATTTTCTACAGCCACTATTCCCAGTACGAGTTTGATTGTTGACATCTTCACAACTGGAGAAAATATCTCTGAGTAGTCAATGCCCTTCTTCTGCTGGAAACCTTTAACAGCTAATCTGGCCTTGTAATATTTGCTACCATCATGCTCATTCTTTATTATGTATACCCACTAGTTGTACAAAGCCTTCTTTTCTACTGGCAATTCAGTCAGTTCCCATGTCTGATTCTCTAACAAGGAATCCATCTCATCCTTCATGGCTAACTCCCACTTGCTTGAATTCTTATCTTGCAAGGCTTCATCATAACATTCTGTCTCACCACCATCAGTCAACAGGAGATAATTTAGAGCGGGTGAATAACGTTGTGGAGGTCTAATGATCCTGGAAAATCTGCGAACTTCAGCTACAGGTGTACTTTGATCTACCTGTGAATTTACATTCCCCTTATCTTCTTCACCCCTTTTCTGGATAGTACTTTTAGTCAATACATCTAAGTTGACAAACTTAGATTTCTTTTGATCTATCTCTGTAACATCTGACACTACAGTTGACATGTCCTTGTACATAACTTGTTCATTAAATATCATATTTCTACTTCTGATAATTTTCCTATTTTGTTCATTCCAAAACTTATAGCCAAATTTCTCATCACCATAGCTAATGAAAAAACATATTTTAGACTTTGCATCAAGTTTACTACGAGCATCAGAATCAATATGAACATAAGAAACACAACCAAAAACTTTTAAATGTGAAAACTTTACCTCTTTACCGCTCCAAACCTCCTCAGGAAGTGTGAACTCCATGGGAATTGATGGTTCTCGATTTATCAGGTAAGCTGCAGTGCTAACAGCATCAACGTAGAAAGTTTTTGGTAGTTCAGCATACAACCTCATACTCCTAGTACGCTCATTGAAAGTTCTGTTCATCCGTTTAGTCACACCATTTTGCTGTGGTGTCCTAGGAATGGTCTTCTCTATCCTAATTCTTTGTGCAGCACAATACTCACTGAACCCTCCATCTAAGTACTCTCCTCCATTATCTGACCTCAAACATTTTACTTTCAAACCTGTTGCTGTCTCTACCATAGCCTTCCACTTCTTAAAAGTTTCAAATACATCAGATTTATTTTTCAGAAAATAAACTCATACCTTTCTGCTTGAGTCATCAATGAAAGTGATGTAGTACCTTGAACCTCTAATGGATGCAACCGGAGAAGGCCCCTACAAATCAGTGTGTACTAACTCCAATTTTTCAACCTTCAGTGTCTTGCCAGTTTTCAAGAAGTTCACATTTTTCTGCTATCCTAAGATGCAACTTTCACACATGTCAAAATCAATGGACTTCAATTCTGGTAGTTTTCCTCTTGATAGCAGCATCTTTATTCCTTTCTCACTCATGTGACCAAGTATGCGGTGCCATAGGCTTGTATCAGTTCTTGCTTCAGCAATTGCAATTGTGTTTCTTGGACTTAAGGTCATATATAGAGTATCGGTCTTCTTTCCACGAGCTAATACTTTGGCTCCCTTTGTAACCTTTCAAGTACCACCAACAAATAGTATTGCATGTCCTTTATCATCAAGTTGTCCAACAGAAATTAGATACCTCTTTAGTTCAGGAATATGTCGAACATTCTCCAGTAACCAAACAGACCCATTGGGCAAAAATATACGAATATCTCCCATACCCACAACATCTAAAGCTATACCATCAGCCAAATACACCTTACCAAAATCACCTGCAACATAGTTCTGTATGATTTTTTGGTGTGGAGTGGTATGAAACGAAACTCTTGAGTCCAAAACCTAATCATCAAGTGGACTGTCTACTGCAAGAAGTAATGCATCATGTACCTCTTTTGTTACAGCATTAGCAGAATTATCTTCATTCTTCTTCTAGAGACTTTTGCATTGCCTCCTAAAGTAACTCGTTTTCTCATAGTTCCAGTATTGTACTTATTGGCTTGATCTAGATTTACTTCTATTCCAATTAGAATTTTTAGATTTTGATCTGCCCTGATTTGAATTTTTGTCATTACCTCTACCTCTTGTCTCAAGGTTTAGGGCAGAACCAGATCCTGAGGTTTTACCTGCATCTCTTCTGCGAATCTCCTCAGCCAGAATTAAATCTCGTATGTCATTGTACTTCAGCTTTTCCTTTCCTGTAGAATTGTTTACTGCCATCCTCATTACCTCCCAACTGTTTGGCAAAGAAGCCAAAATGATCGATGCACGGATCTCATTATCAAAATCAATTTCTACATATGACAATTGATTTGTGATAGTGTTAAATTCATTCAGATGTTGTGTTATTGATGTGTTCTCTACCATCTTCAGATTAAATAGTTTCTTCATCAAATGCACCTTATTGTTTGCTGACGGCTTTTCATACATACCAGACAAAGCCTTCATCAAGTTTGTTGTGGTCTTCTCCTTTACAACATTGTGTGCAACAGACCTAGACATAGTTAATCTGATAACTTCTAGTACTTGTCTATCAAGAAGAGCCCATTCCTTAGTCTTTATATCTTAAGTTTTGTCCCCAAAAGAGGCAGATGCAATTTCTTCCCATAGAGATAATCTTCAATCTACATCCTCTAATACGCGAAGTCTATGCCATCAAACTTTTCTATTCCAGACATCTTTCCTGCTTTCTCTACCATTACTCCCACTCAAACGTAGCCCTAGGCTCTGATACCAGTTGTAGGGAATTCAACTCGAAATTCCTAACCTGTGAGAAACAAAAATAGAGAAAACTCACGCCAAAGAAAAACAATCACACACATAAGACAATATTTACGTGGTTTGGCAATTTTCCTATGTCCACAGAGTTGCAAGGATTTCACTATTATCAAAGAAAAATACAAAGTGTAGCAGTACAGTGTTTCAGTCTCTCAAGAATGACAACAACAACAACAAAAAAAAACCCTTATCACCAAAACTGCATTTTTTACATCTTGCACACAGGATACACAATGAGCGCTACAGCTTGGACCTGTCGGTCCAAGCCTTTACTCCATGGACTAAGTCTCAAAAAATCTCCCATTAAAAAAAACACAACATTATTCAGGTTGGGTCGTCAACTGGATCAAACATAACTAGGCTCCATAAAGCCAAACAAGATGAACTTTGCATATGTTCTTATATTCTAATGGGAAAGGAGAGAGGACTCAGCAAGAATTTATGGCCTACCTAATCAGTAAGAATATCAGGAATGCAGGCGCTTGGTTCAAGATCAATTCTATGGGAAAGCTTTCCCAATTTTTGTGACTAGATAGTAGAGTTATGTTTTAGAATTACAAAACACATGATTAGGCAACTTGACCTAAAGTCATGATTAGGTAGGTAGGTATCTTTTCTATGTATCTTATTGTAAATTTTGGTTTCTGTTTGTTAGTGATACATTATAGCTACCTTTAACTCTATCACAAGGGATGAAAAAGTGCATATATCTATAGAGAAAACAGAGGAATATTACAAATGATGATGGTTTTGACCTTCAAAAAATTTTGTTCTTTCTATGGTAAATTCACGTTGTTTGTTCTGCGCATTATATCATTTGAATATGGAGTGAAATAACTAGTGATATGAAGAAAAAAGAGCTGGGATTGACATTCTAGATTTTGCTTCATTACCATACACGTATTCATGGTTCAGAATTTTTCATGCATTTATGGATTGAATTGTTCTGCTGAAATTCTTTAAGCAAAACATATCATGTTCTAAGGATGGCTCTCTAGGTCTAGCAAACTCCAGGAAAATAATTCATTGCCCAAACATGATTTATGGAGGCTTCCATTTCCAAGTTCTCTGGCAAAATAACTGCATTACAGCTAATTCAGAATTGCCATTATGCTAACTTATTCTACAATCACAATCAACATTGCCTTGAGTTCTCATTGGAACTTTGGGTTTGGGGATGAAATTGGGTCTGTGCTATACATTTGTGCTGGATTTGTGTTCCTAATATGTTATTGATAGAAACACATGAAACTTCTTTTTCTTTTTCTTTTTCTTTTTTCTAGCAAGTATTATTCTTTCACTAGTTGCAAACTTGCGCATTGCGTGTGATAATTATTTTTATGGTATTTTTTTTTTTTTTTACAATTTAAACTAATTTAATAAAGAGTAATGTATTTCGTAATCATATTTTTATTTATTATAGGAACAATCATAAATATAATATAGGAACAATCATAAATCATAAATATAAATCTTGTCGTACCAAAATAAAAACAATACAATTTTCTTAGATATTTAAAAGTCAAGTTAACGAAAATATTCATTTTTTATTAAAAGTTATTTATAACATTTTGTGAATTATTAAAAAGAATATAAAATTTGAAAATTATTCTTTTAGTTTTAAACAAACTTTATCAAACCTTATTTTTTCTGCCTACAATCCAAAATACTGAAAAACATAACTAAAAAAATTAATAAAACTTAACAATGATTAACTGGACCAATTAGGAAAACAATTTGCTGTTGATAATCTATTAAAGTTATTTTATTTGTAGAAATTGTAATTTCGTCTACCCAAAACATATTATCATATAAAAAATTATTTGCAAAATCTAAGAACTAAATTTCTATATATGCATTTTTATAATAATAATAATTGTGGGGCCAGCTATATAAAGTGGTATTGGTAAGCCTGCGGCCCAGTGGCCTAATCCAAGGACAGCAATCCGTCCGAGGATGATTTAATAAAGGCATGATACGACTAATATAAGAAGGAAAGCCGAGGATTGTACATAAGACTCCAAAATGTGTCCGAGGATCAGATTCACCTCGGAACGATAGTCTGAGGTGGATGTAACTATCTGATTACCCTAGATAGTCCATAAGGTTGAATTATAATTGAGAAACGGATATGGGATAGTTTAGGCAACAAATATCTTCTGACATTGCCACCTCCATATTAAATGCTTCCCAGCTAACTATCTGGCCGCATTAATGTGGAGGTGATGCCTGAACAGTGATCAAGCAGCCTTATAATGGCTGGTTTAGGATTCTAGAGAAGGGGGGATGGGACAAAAAGGAGTTCTCATGATAGAACCTACACGTGTACGGCGAAAACAAGGGGAGGAGCGCAGTATATAACATAAACAAGAACAACATTGTAAAGGGGACGAGAAAAAGAAAGAAACCAGAGAAAGAGAGGCTTTTTCCTATCATTTAGAACTAGTTCTTTCACCCACTCTCTAAAAATTTATTGTTTGGGCTTGTTGGACCCTTTTTTTTTTTTTTTATTTCAGAAGGCATATCCAAATTGAGTCCCTACAATAATAATAATAATAATAATAAATTGCAAAAGCTAAAATTTGTCACCCATCCGATTATTTTCGTTTGGCCAACTTCTACTTTTCTTTAAATAAATGGTAGAGTACTTCTAATACAACTATTAAGAGTACTTTGTCCACCACAAAGGATTAAAAAATAAACAAAAATTAGTAAAGTCTCAAAGTTTAATATCTAAATTGAGCTCTATAAAAAATCATGCTATGTCATAGAATAATATTGTATTTTTATATGCTATATTTAATTCTTCATAACGCAATAGGATAACATTTAACTATCAAAGAGAAAAAAAAAAAAAAAAAACAATGTTAGGACATATGTGAGACTTGTTAGAAACATGTGTTATGTAAATTGGCTAATCATTTGACAAAATACTTTTTACTTGGAATTGGTAGATCTAGAATGGGTTTAGTACTTCAAGAAACATGTTGTTCAAGCCAAGTATTAAAGCCATGAAGATTGGATCAAGAAACAAGCGAAGAAAAGTTATTCATTAAAGCTCGACGGATACCTCAACAGAAACAGTATCTATCGAGACTTAATAAAGAAAGCTCGACAGAAGCTCGACAGAAAATCTGTCGAAATCTACGAAATCAAAATTTTCAGATATGATTTTTAACTCATGCGGACATGTATGTGTAGGGTTTCTTTTCTCACAACCCTAGACATATATAAGGTTTATTTTAAATGCTGTTATATATGGAGAACATATGCAAATAGTGACCTAGTGCCTTATTCTCTCTGAAAGAAGTTACTGTGTCTTTGCTCCTTAGGGTTTTGTAACCAAGTACTTCTTGATCTTCATTGTTGATGAAGTAAAGAACTTTGTAGCCAACAACATCTTCTTCAAGTTGCTGAGAGTTAGTCACATACTGAGATCCGTGCATTATTGGTTAGTCATGTATTGAGATTCGTGTAAAAGGGTGGCGTTCATATATTGAAGAGTTTAGAAATTTTGAAGCGGTAGAAGGTTTCTGCTGTAAGTTTATCTATGGGGATTGTAGAGTTTAGGGACAAATGTTTTGTACTAGATCTGAAACTTCTCTTTATTATAGTGGATTGCTTTTCAGGAAGGTTTCCCCCCAGATTTTTTATTGTGAAACTAGTTTGTTTCATTAGTTTTCTTGAGTCATCATATCTTATCTTATTTGTTTTTCCATTGTGCATGATATTGATGTTTGTTTGTTTTAACAAGGTTTATTCATAATAAATCTAATTAACAAACGGGGTCTAAATTTTCCAACAAACAACAACAACAACAATTTAAAAAACAAAACTTAATTGTATTAACCCAAAATAGAGTTTTAAAAAATATAAAAAATTATCAACTTAAAGTAGAGATGCAAGAAAAATAAAAAATCCACCAAAAAATTAAGAGAAAGAGAGAGAAATAGAGAACTTTTTATTGTGATGGAAAACTATGCATAGAATGGAAGAGATAATGACAAATTTATAGTAAGATGGTGTGAATAAGAAGAGACAAAAATAGAGAAAGATGAAGGGAAAGATGAAAAATGATATTAATGTAGAGGGTAGTGGGGAAATGAAAAGGTAAGGAAATGAGAAAAGTTGGAGAAGTGTAAATATTAAAAAAAAAAATGTTAAAAAATTATAGGAAAATTGGAATAAAAAAAAAAATAACATGGACGCTGATGTGGCTTAACTGAAGCCTAACAACAATAAATGCAACGTTTCAGTTTTTAGATATACTAGCCGCAAACCTGCGCGTTGCGCATGATAATTATTTTTATGGTAGTTTTATTAAATTTTTTTATGCAATTTAAACTAATTTAATAAAGAGTAATGTATTGTGTAATTATATTTTTATTTATTATAAGAATAATCATAAATGTAATATAGGAACAATTATAAATCATAAATTTAATAATTTTTGTCGAACTAAAATGAAAAAAATACAATTTTTCTCAAAAATTCAAAAGGCAAGTTAATGAAAATATTTATTTTTTAATAAAAATTATTTATAACATCATTAAAAAGAATATAAAATTTGGAAATTATTCTTTTAGTTTTAAACAAACTTTCTCAAACTTATTTTTTCTGCCTACAATCCAAAACACTGGAAAAAAGTAACTAAAAAAATTAATAAAAATTAACTATGATTAATTGGACCAATTAGGAAAACAATTTGTTGTTTATAATATATTAAGGTTATTTTCTTTGTAGAAATTGTAATTTCGTCCACCCAAAACATATTATCAAATAAAAAATTATTAGCAAAATCTAAGAATTAAATTTCTATATATGCATTGTTATAAAATAATAATAATAATTAAAGCAAAATTGCGAAAGATAAAATTTGTCTCTCATCCAATAATTTTTGTTTAGCCAACCTTTGCTTTTCTCTAAATAAATAGCATTATAGAGTACTTCTAGTTCTAATACAATTATTAAGAGTACTTTGTCCACCACAAAGTATTAAAAAATAAACAAAAATGATTAAAGTCTCATAGTGTATCATCTAAATTGAGCACTATAAAAATCATGCTATCAAATTACAATAACTACCAAATTAAATTGTCCAAATTATGCTATGTAGTAGAATAATATTATATTTTTATATTTAATCCTTCATAACGCAATAGGATAACATTTAACCAAAAAAAAAAAAAACAACAACAACAATTAAAAAAAAAAACAAAACTAAATCGCATTAACCTAAAGTAGATTAAAGAACATAAAAAATTATCAACCTAAAGCGAAGATGCAAGAAAAATAAAAAAATAAAAATCCACCCAAAAATTGTGTGTGTGAGAGAGAGAGAGAGAGAGAGAGAGAGAGAGAACCTTTTTTTGGTAAGAGAAAACTATGCATAGAATGAAAAAAATAGTGACAAATTTATAGTAAAAGGGTGTGAATAAGAAGAGACAAAAATAGAGGAAGATGAAGGGAAATATAAAGAATGATATTAATGTAAAGGGTAGTAGGGAGATGAGAAGATGAGGGAAGGAGAAAGGTCGAAGAAGTAGTGGGGAGATGAAAAGGTATGAGAGGGAGAAAGGTTGGAGAAGTGTAAATATGAAATTAAAAAAAATATTAAAAATAATTATAAGAAAATGGAAAGAAAAAAGATAATGACGTGGATGCTGACGTGGCTTAACATGAGCGTAGCGGCATTAAGCGCTACGCTTCAGCTTTTAGTAATATATAGATATAGATATAGATGAAAGATATAGTTTGATCATGACATTTGAAAGTACTAAAATAGTTTTTTTTTTTTTTTTTACAATTTTCATGATATTAATTACATTAAGTTTCTTGTTACATTGCTATTATGTATATAATTTTGAAAATCATTATTGGATACTACATATACAGTATTAATTCATAATTATTGTCTGTGAAATTCTACTAAATACAACACAAACTAAAATAATAAACTAGTCAAATAATATCTCCTAAATTGAAAGAAGATAGGTGTATGAGATCATTAAGGACAATCACAATTTGTTACGTTCAATATATTCACATACAAAATATCTAAATAGAAACTATATAAAAAATATGCTCATTAGTTTAAGAAAAAAAAATCTAAACAATTTAATTTAAATGGAAAGCTAACAAAAGCAAAATCCAAATTTGATTCTAATTGAATTTTCTCTAAACTTTGGTTAAATATATATATATATATATATTATAGTCAGGGTATATTATATAAATGACTTATAAATTTGAATTGTTTTTAGCTATATGATTAGGTTTTTTATGATTTATTTATATTGGACTCTTCATTTTCTATACTAAATTAACTCATTTAGCACAAAAATTAAAAAATTTAGATTAGATGGGACATGAAAAGCAAAATTAAACTCAAATTGAACTCCAATTTTTATACAGAATTAACTCACTTGGCACAAAAATTTAAAATTTAGATTAGATAAGACACATGACGTAAAATTAGAATCTAATTGAATTCCAATTTAAAATCTAATTAAATTTTCTCAAAGCTTCATCTATTATTATATATATCGATATAGATTTCCACTCTGTGTAGCGGACTTTCCGAACCCTCTTTCTCCCACTAAAAACCCCATAAAAACCAAAACAGAGCAGAGAAATTGGAACAGAGTAAGCTGAGAAAACAGGGAGAAACCACCACAAACTAACAAAAAGCAAGTGAGACTGTCTGATCGCGATTCTGTTTCTGTCACTGATCGCGAGCTCATCAATTATAAGAACCACAGATAGAGAGAGATTCTTTTTTACATGTGACTCTGAAATTAATAATTTAATGATATGAAGGATATGGCTAAATTTAAATGGTCAATTGTAGTAGTGCTATTGATGTTAGCTTGAATATATATATATATATTTTTTTTTTTTTTTGCAACATGAAAAATGATAAACCCTATCCATATAACTAAATTAAAGTTACTTTATGATGTTGGGTTATCAAAATGAATTTGTGCTTATCGGGAAGCTAAGCATTTTTTTTTTTTATAAAAAGAATAAGCTTGAAAGCTAAACATGAATATATTGTCTTGTTTTATTGGTTGTCATTTGGGTGAGAATGAAGCCTCGCATAAATTAATGGAGCCTCATTAGAACTATCAACCATTATAGCTCTAAAGAATACCAATAACAAAAACTTAGCATAAATCAGTACTTACCCTTTGCAAGTCAAGGGGCTACACATACAATCTAACATACATCATTGCTCAACAATGTTTCAACTCACCACATAGCAAAGTAATCATGCAAACGAACTTTGAAATATCCATTTGGTGTTACGATTGATGGTATGTAGCTTTCAAGAAAAAACATGTAGTAGTGGTAAATTAAACAACAATACTATTCAACTAATTAGATTTATCACGATATGAGGAGAATATGAATGCATTATGGACCCCTTTGTTCCTTATGGCCCATACAAAATTTAAACTGTTGGAATTAAGAAGAAATAGATTTCTAAATATATAAATAGAATAGTTTTTGTTAGAAGTCAATCACTGCACATGAGGAGAGAAAAAAAAATGAAAACAAAGCGTATCAAGTCTAAAAGGAACTTCATAGAACAAATGTCATGTTGTACAAAAATAACATATATAGAACAACTAAATAAGTGAATCCAAAACAACCCAAACTAAGAATTTAAAGAAAAACACATGTAATAAAATTAACAATTAAAGAGAGAAAAAAAAACTTAAATCGCAAAACTAAATCATATTAGCTCAATATAAAGTTGAGAGAGAGAGAGAGAGAGAGAGAACCTTTTTTTTTTAAGAGGGAAAAGTATGTAAAGAATGGAAGAAAGAATGACAAATTTATAGTAAGAGGGTGTGAATAAGAAATGACAAAAAAAAATTTATAGTAAGAGGGTGGGAATTTTAGTAGTTGAAAATTTCAACTAATGACTGCTAAAATACAAAACAAAGACTTTTTTTTTTTTAAATGTGCATATTCTAATGGGAACTGTTAGAAATTTTCAATTGTTAAAATTTATATATTATTTAATGAGCTAAAAGTTGCTAGTGGTTTTGTCCTTTATTGTGTTGTGTTTAGTGGAGACCCTAAGAATCTTTTTGTATTGAGGAAAAAATGTGTAAATGTGGACTTTGTGGCCCATTCTCATGTGGTTGTCTCTCAAAAGCAGAACAAACACTCTTGTTTGTTTCTGCTATGTTTGTGTTTTATTCTTTTGTCTAATAACACTTTTATTTAAGAAATTATTTTTAATGCTAATGGCTGATTTGACTTTCACTATTGAGATTAGTACAGACCCAATTTCTCCAAAAAAAAAAATTTCATTAACACGCTACACATTAAGTAATCTACCAGAAATTTAAAAAAATAAAATCTACTAGCAATTTTTGAAAAAAAAAAAAAAAATCAAGAACCCCAACTATTAAGAACATACCTGTGGTTTAACTCAAGATCAAAAATTTTCAAAATCCTTCACAACATGGGTTTTGATCGGATTGCCGACTTCTCTTGATGCCTAGAGTTTCACGTGTTGATATTGATGGAGTGGACCAAAATCTCAAAGAGAGGGTGTATGTGTAAAGGGCAACTTTGTTTCTCTAAGTAAAGTGTTTTGATTTATTTGCTATTGTGTTTTTAAGTGAAATGGTGTTAGAGTAATGACAGTCATACAGGTGGGTAACATTTTGCTAACAGATCAGATCACAGGTGGGCAAAGTGCCATTTTTTAAACCACGGGTGGATAAAGTATTTTTTGGGCAAACAACATGTGGGCAAAGTGTAATTTCCTGAATAACTTTGCAAACCCTTTTTGGCATCCACAATCAATGGACTACCTCTCAAGTTATTTGAACGCTTCATCATGCAAAACCTTCATGTTGATCTCATTGAACCCATGCGTCTCAATCTCATATGCACCTTCAAAGTCCCCCATCATTTACTGGCTCTTACTTCTTCTTCTTCTTAAAACCCAATTCCGCATCACTCTCTCTTATATATCATTCACATAAGCACACGAGTAATTCAATGCCACCCAATTTCCCTATTGGAAAATTATTGAATACTCTGGGAGTACAATAAATGCATACTCCTCCCTCTCATATGAATTGTGAGTATTACCATGAATTTAATTAGTAAGACCTACAATTATGTGAGAGGAGAGAATATACATTTATGGTACTCCGGGAGTATCCAATAATTACCCTTCCCTGTTTGAGAAACCAAATACAACCCTAGTCCTTTGTTACACAACAAGACATGAATTTTTTTTTCTTCTTTTTAGAAAGAAGACATGGATTTTACGTGATCTAATTTGTGGAGTCTGTCTCTGAATTTTGGAATTTAAACCTAATTTAGTTATTTATATGAAATATTAATCAAAATTAGACCATTGCTTGCTCAGAAAATTTGGCAAAATAATGGAAAATGGAGTGTCTAGTTTTGCTCAGACCATTGCTGGTAGGTTTTATATGATACGGGAAAGAATCACCATGTTCAAGTGCTCTTGACGTAGGGTTTGCAAATGAATGTAACTTATGAATTTGCACTTTTGTTTACAAATTTTTAGATTTAGGTAGAAGTTTTGAATTTAATTTCAATTTACCATTTTATTTTTCTCTCTCGTGTATCCTTAACCCTTCAATTGAACCAATTTGGGATTAAGATCCTCAATATCTAAATACTCTGAGTTTTTCTTGAAAGGTTCTTAGATCTTTTATTTGGTTGTTTAATGGAAAACTATGAGGTGGGTAGTGGTTGCAGCAACATAAAATCGGTTCAAACTTAAAGTGTAATTAATTCTAAAGAAAATGCAAAAAATAATAATAATAATAATAATAATCAAAAAGAAAATAAAGCTTATTCATAAGCTTTCCCCCTTCTTGCTGGCAATTGCTATATAACATCCAGATTTGCAACACACATGACATACCCAAACCAAGATCCAACAAACCTGGTGGAGTTTTGGGCTAGCTGAAGCACAGGCACACAAAGAAGAAATAAAGACATTTATATAAGACAAACAATATTTAATGTGGTTTAGCTAAGTCTATGCCTACATTTACAAGTGATACCAGACAAAACCCATTATCAACTATAACGATTATAATCTGCTCAAAAAAAAAAAAAAAACTAAATCGATTATAATCACTATTACCCAAATTTACAAACTAAACTCAGACGCTCCAAAACACTGACAAAAATCTCACACGCATAAGTATATAAACAAAATACCTCACAAATACAAACTCACAATCCCAGAGCTCAAATACCACTCAATATATCTCTCAAACTCTCATACTCACATAACAAACAAATTCACAAATGAATCTTTCTACCTCAAAAACACGAACACACCACTCTTTACACAAGACAAATACTTTGGGCAGATCCTCTAAGTATCAAACTATTTACAACAATGCCTGGCTCAAATTCTATTCCTTTATGTATAAGGAATACCCAATTACTTGTCTTATAAAGAAAACTCTTGCGATCCAAACTGTGTATGAGAGAGAGTGAATTTGAGCCTTATAAATAGGCATTATTGTAAAAGAAAGTAAATATAAAATGCATTGTGAATGCACGCCATCATTAAGTTGATGCATTAGACACGTCCTGGGGAGGATTGATTGTTGTTGATGCATCGGACACATCCTGGGGAGGATTGATTGTTGTTGATGCATCAGACACGTTTTGGGGAGGATTGATCATTGTTGATGCATCAGACACGTCCTGGGGCGGATTGATCTTTGTTGATGCATTAGACTCATCCTGGGGAGGATTAATTATCATCTCAAGACCACCCTTACACCCATAATCTTGAAGGGCCTTTCTTAGATTTGCAGTGGGAAAAATCACCTCTAGTATTCGCAGACTAGACAAGCTATTTGGAAAATCTGTTAAATGAACACATTTTTTTATCACCAGATGCCGAAGATTCACCATTGCTTCTCCTCCTTGTGTCCATTTAGTTATTTCCAGTTCCACCATTTGGAGGACTTGGAGTTGAGGAAACCCACCTGCATTGAAAGTAATCTCCTCTATAGAAACAGAATTTTTTCGTAGTTTGAGTATGCGAAGATTAGGCAGCTTCTCTAGCCTTTTCATGCAACTGTCCCCAAGAGTTGTATCCTGTAAAGTTATTTTGGTGAGTGTCAATGGAAATGCACTTGGATCAGGAAGTTTAGAAGGTGACTCAATTTTGAGGGATTGAAGGTGGTATAGATGGTCAAGGCTTCCAAGGAAATCAGCTGTTTCATCAGGGTTTTGGCTAGCTAGTTTTAATTTGTTAATATTAGGGAACCTGGCCCTGACCATGAGGCGCTTCATTCCTTTCTGGGGACGCATGCAAGACAAGGTTTGGAGGTTCTCAAGAGATTTCTCATCAGTTCCCCAATGCTCAGGTAGGCTACGGAGATGAAACAAGTTGAGATGTCGTAGATGCTGCAGCTTCCAAATTCCATCTGGCAAGTTGCTCAAACTAGACTCTCTCATGTCCAGTGTCTGAAGATTTAGGAGATTGCATATAGAGGAAGGCACATGCCTGATGCCCGGAGCTCTTATCCTCAAGTACCTCAAATGAATTAGTCTTCCAACCTCCTTGGGAATTTCCAAGACTTCTACCATCCCAAGGTTCAACACCCTGAGCAACTTGAAGCCTTCATAAAGTGAATTCCACTTAAATGTGGGAAGCCTAACATTATCACCTGGGACAGAAAAATGGAAAGAACGGACACCTTTACAGTTGTGGAGTTTTGAGAAAACATCCTTCAGCGAAGAAAAAGTACCATGAATGGCTACTCTTCGGGTCTTTTCCCCAGTATTTTCAGGAGCATCACTTGAATTATCTGGGACTTCAAGAAACTTCATTTCTCTACCCTTGGAAATGCAAAACTTCCAGATAAGATCATGGATTTGGCACGTCTTCACTCCGCCATCGTTTCTCCTTGCAGTCGCTTGGATCAAGTTGAGACCACTAAGCTCCTCCAAGTACTGTTGTCCAATGTCCTCCATTCTTCTACTTCCCTTTTGCCGAATAAATCCTTCGGCCATCCACAATTGGATCAGTTGCTTTGTGGGGATCTCAGCCCCTTCTGGGAACATACCAAAATAGAGGAGGCAGAGGCTCAAGTGGTCGGGTAAATGTTCGTGAATAAAGCTTAGAAGCAAATGCAGATCTATGCTAGGCTTTGGGGAAAAGTTCTCCTCCATTGGGGGATGAGGATTGGAAGCCAAGTTCTCCTCCATGGGGGAACTAGGCAGTATCACTGAGCCATGAAGCTCTTGACCATCATTGTTATGCTTGCTCCCTTCACCAGAGGATACATCTAAAGTACTAGCTAATCTGGACCAGGCTTCAAAACTGTCCCCCTGCATCACCAACAATCGGCCTAAAATTGCAAGTGAGAGTGGTAGCCCCTCGCATTTTTCTGCCATCTGTTACCCCAATGATTCCAAATTTGCTTTATTAGTTACTGCACTGAACACTCTCTCACGTAGGACTTGCCACCTCTCTGCCTTATCAAGCCGCTCAAGTAAATAGCGTTGGTGGACGTTTGTACGATTAAGCGAAGTTTCATGCTCAGGCCGACAAGTGAACAAGATTTTACTTCCATCCATATCATCAGGAAAGGCTCGTTCTATGATCTCCTCCCATCCTGTTTCTAATTTCCGCAGATCATCCAGGACTATTAGATACCGCCTATTTGCTAAGTACTTTGATAGCTTCTCTTGCAGCTCTTTCTCTGTCATGTCTTGCCTCTCTCCAGTAGTGATCAGCTGAAGAGACTCTAAAATTCCAAACAACAACTCTCCAGCTCTGCAATACCGAGATACATGTACCCATGCACGGTATTTGAATTGACCCTGAACAGAACTTTCATTATAGATTTTCTTGGCGAGAGCAGTCTTGCCGATTCCAACCTCTCCAACAATTGAAATAACCGCACGACGCTGGTCCAAGTTAGATAGCTGCTTCAATAAGCTCTCCATTTTGTCGGGAAAGCATAGCAGATCAACTTCCTCGATCTTCCTGTCAATTGCTAAAAATGAATGGCTGCTAGCTTGGACACTGCTTCCTCTTTCACCGTAAATTTTTTTGACCTCCTTCATGCTGCTGTGGATAGTTCCTGAGACATCTCGAAGCTTGTTCCTGTGGTCAAAGCCATAAATGAACTTCCTGAACTCACCTCTCATCCTTTGCTTTGCGATCCTGACAGCCAACTTGTCAATGTCATCCTCAACCCGATAAGCAACCTTGTTGATTTCCTCCGCCATTACTTCCACCTCTCCGGCATTCCCTTGACCCACAGAGTTTCTAATAAAGCCACTTGCCAATCCAAGCTCCGCGTGGAATGATCTTAGCACATCCTCCACTTCAGGAAGCAGATCAGCATCTTGGTCTAGCAGCTGGTTCAGAGTCTCCAGGAGCAAAGAAACAACACTGTCAGCCATTTTTCTGCTATATCTTTTTGCAGCAATGAGTTCACGACTTCAACAACAAACTGTTCTTAAACTTTGTATCATATACCCAGTTTACAGCCAAGAATTAAGATCAATAATTTTGTATCAAATTTTAACTCGGTTAGCTATAATTAAAAATGAGTAGAATTGACTTGGGTAATATTGACCCCTTCCAAAGTCACAACTTAGGTACTATCAAAGAATAACTATTTCCAATCTTGGTACAGCTCATTCTTGTTTCATATGGGAGGTTCAAGCACCGATGAGGATCAATATTTCCAATCTTGGTACAGCTCATTCTTGGACTGGCGTTACCTAACTATCAGAAAAATCATTAATTGAACACAATTTTAATATACTTGAATCTTTTCTTCTTTTTCTTTTTTTTCCTTGAATAATATACTTGAGTTAGAAGACTTGACTTGATTCTTGGAGCTTTATGAAATGTAACCAATATACTTGAGTTTTAGAAGTCTTCCATTGAACCATTTTGGTAAAGCTAATAGGCCCTATAATAAATGATGAACTTGATGCATTGTCCAGAACCGTACATGAAAGTTGGTTACCTAGCCTCCAAGAAAGTTTTTTCTTGGGTGTAAGTGGGTCTTCAAGATTAAAACTTGGTTTGATGGCAAGATTAAAATTGTTTACTTATTCTTTATAATTCTCTTTTAATATAGATTTTGAGTTTATTGTAGTAGTTATTTTACGCTAATGTAAGGAAGTTTATTATATTCATCCCTTTAACTTTCAGTTCATTTTACTTTCAAGCTCTATGTTTTTTGTTCAGAAAAGTTTAATTACATATTTAGATCACAATTAATCTAGTCACACTTGATCACAATTAATCGCATACACATCATCACCAGTCACCACTTAACTTAGGTCCTCTTTGTCTTAATTGAAACAATCCCAAATCCATGATTCTCTAATTTTCAAATCTGAGAACGTAATATCCATCGAACTCAAGTCAAACTCATAACCTCGAATCAAAATTATTCCATGGAATTAAGAGTCTGATACCAGCACGTGAATTAGTCAGTGTATTCATTTACTTAATAATTGCCCTTTTTTATTATCATACTTGTAAACGTTTGATTCTTGATGTTGAATGGCAAGTTTGCAATTCCATTTTCCAAATTTTGACTTAATTATTGAAAGTGGTTGAGATTATTAGATGACAATTATAATAAGCCATCTGCAGGTAATAAAGAATGACTAGAGTCTACAGAGAAACCCAGCAAATGCGGCGGAGCATCAATCTCTGGCTACAGAGTTGCCTACCTCAGTTATATCAAGATTAGTGATATACCATGTTACTTACAACAACAACCAAAAAAAAAGGTGAAGTACCCTAAGTGGTGCCTTTTAAATCATAGGTTGACAAACTGCTAACCACAAGAAGGGAAAAAAAAAATCAACGAAAGATTTGATTATTTCAACTACTCAGCAGCTATTACAAGAGTTTACCATAATAAATTCACCAACGTGACCTGACTGGAAATAAAAATGACCCTGTAATTACTGAAAGATTAATCAGAAATTTAAAATTTCAAAATGTTTGTACACTTTAGATCTTTAATATCTAATTTGAACCATAAAAAATGGATCTATTATGGAGAGGATACTTTCCAATACAATTTAAACCTGAATGGGAGGTTCTCAATGATACTAGTAGATATGTACAGAATTAAGCTATTGCGAACAATTTTCAAAACCCAATTAATATCCTCTTTGTACTTGAGTCAAATTTGTAGTATTTACTATTTAGAAGTTCCAGTGATAGCCCATCTGTAATGATATTTTTTGTGGTGTTCCATATATGCGATTCAAACTCCACCTACCACTCCCCAACTATCTAACTATCTCCTAAAAAACGAAAAATTGCAGCCCACACTGTTGCCAAGCTTACTTTTAGGCTTAAAAGCCATTTCTGTTGTAATAAGCAGAAAGCCTTGAAAGTCTTCTTGGATGCTTGCATTGTCGTTGACTCTTCTGCTTGATTAATGATATAAGAAATCCACCAACAAGCTAATAAAGAAAGACTGGAGAGGAAACTAGCAAGTAGCAATTACTGTGAATCAATCTCAAGCTGCATACTGGTAATCGGAGGGGAGGGGTATATATTGATGATGCAAAAATCGTCAGTAGTGTAGGTTCGTCCAGATGGAGTGGAATTCTCGTAACTATACTTGCAAATATGGTATAAGGCTTTCTTCAAGTGGTCACCGGTATGGTGTCTACCACAATGCCTCCAATAGTAAAGTCAGTATATAAAACTTTTGAGAAAAATAAGAAAGCTTAGAATATCAGAGATACCTTTATTATAGTATTTTAGGCGTGTGTGAGTGTGTCTCCTGTCTGGTCTTGATGAGTGCGTATATATAGCTTTATAGTTTCTAGGCGTTGGGACTTTAATTGTGGCTTTAGTGCTCTTTCTGTAACGCCTCAGGGCTTATTAATACGGGTTTTGATGAGCTTCCAACGGTTTGACAACTAATTGGTAACTGTCTGAGGCATTGAAACTTCTTATCAATGACTCGCCTACCCTTGTCCATGTCGTGGCAAGGTGGACGAATGTGCTTGATGAGGTCGTCTGGGCAAGAGAGTTCGTCGGTCCCATCATATACCAAACAAACAAGTATATTCTAGTCTGGCTCTCTTTAGCAAGAAGGTCAAGGCATTGGTTGGTCTTAACCCTAAGCCAACAGCCCACCTGTACTCGTACACAATGGAACCATATTAATGGGTTTCCTTTGTTGCCAAGATCAATTGCAGCTAAAGAATCAATAACCAAAAGAAACACACCAAAAAAGCAAAAGAAAATGCAGCTAGAAGTATTGCCATACTTAAAGTGGCACCTCCCTTTCTCTGTGAATTGACGATCCCTTGGGAGAGGTGCAACAGAAAAAACCAGCTATACTGCATTGCTGGTGCTACCTTGGTTTTACTAAAATTTACTTCATTGCATTTAATCAATTTCACTGACTCGCATCCCCTCAGCAAACCAATGCTCAAACAAAAGAAGCAGTTCCTGGAAACACCATTTATAGTTTGGTTGAGATAAGGAGGAAAAGGAGGAGAAAGAAGGGAAAAATAAATGGATATGGAAGCAGTCGTTTCCATAGTGATACGGAAACTCACAGACCTGCTCATTCAAGAATCAATCATCTTCAACAAGGCTATAAATGAGGTAGAGCAAGTCAGAATAAGTCTCAGACAGATGCAGAACTTCCCAATGGATGCAGAAGATAAAAAAGAAGATGATGAAAGTGTTAACAAGTGTGTGGATGATATTCTTCCTGTTGTTTGCAAAGTGGAGGATGCCATTGAATTTGAAAGCATTTGTCCTGCGGAGAATGTATGCAAGGACAATGGGATTCACAAAGAGGTACTTTTTCATCCTTAAGAATTTGAAGGCTGACACAGACCCCTGCAATGAGATAGAAGAGATCAAGAACAAGATTAACGAGCATGACAAATGCGGGGCGCAAACATTAAAGGAATCAAACCAAGTGGAGCCGCTCAGGATTCGGCAATTAACTTCACACAGATCAAGTTATCAAGATGAAGGGCTAACAATGAATCAGCTAAACAATAATTCCAGCTATTCTGTGGATGAAGAGCCAGACATCATTGGCTTCAGAAAGTACATAAAAAAGCTGGTGGCCATGCTAACTGACCTGGATTACCAAGGGCATCGCGGCATTTCAGTTCTAGGCAAGCATGGCCCTGGCAAGACTACCTTTGCAACAGCAATCTATAGAAGTCGTGAGGTTCGGGGTCATTTTGATTGCCGCGCATGGGTTCTTGCCTCTGGGAACCTTACAGATGTGCTGCTGAGCACATTGGAACAAATCGTCAATGCAACAGTTGATAAGAAATCAACGAAAGAAGAATTGGTAGAGAAGATCCGTACGAATTTGCAGGAGAAACGGTACCTGGTGGTGTTGGACGATTTGCAGGAACCTAGTGTATGGAAAGAACTTCTTGACACCTTTCCAGACACAAAGAATGGTAGCAGAGTCATGTTGACTACTAGCAATGATCGCGTCGCTTT
This sequence comes from Quercus suber, assembly GCF_002906115.3. Classification (NCBI taxonomy): domain Eukaryota; kingdom Viridiplantae; phylum Streptophyta; class Magnoliopsida; order Fagales; family Fagaceae; genus Quercus; species Quercus suber. Next base: position 197,438 of record NW_027069713.1, read on the forward strand.
TTCGGCAGATACAAGAGTAGATCTTCATCCGCTCAACCAGCTAAATCGCAAAGACACCTGGGAATTATTCTTGAAAAAGGTATGCTTAACAGACAACCTTCAGCTCTCTGATGAAGAAATATCGAAGCTCAAGAAAAAAATTATAAGTAGATGTAAAGGCTTACCTCTGGCAATCGTTGTGCTTGGAGGTTTGCTGTCGACAAAGGAAGTGAGCTACGAAGTATGGTTGAAAGTTTTAGAGCACCCAAGTTGGCAGCTAGACAGTAAGCAAGTCCAGTTCTCAAATATCTTGGCCCTGAGTTATAATGACCTAGCCTTCCACTTGAGGCCTTGCTTCCTCTATTTTCGGCTTTTCCCAAAAGATTATGACATTCCTTTGAGAAGGTTGTTGCGGTTATGGCTAGCAGAGGGATTTGTGAAGCAAACACCTGGGATGACTCCTGAGGAATGAGGATACGTATGCTTGGTGCGTTACATGATGACAGTAATTCTTGTACAAAGCTCAGGAGATTGGCCATTTCCACATCTACCAATTGCCAGGAATGGAAACTACTAAGCATGGTGTTCGCAGGTTTGCTGACTATGTTAATACCAAAGAGTATCCCATGAAAATTCATCGTCTGCGCACTTACTTGTCCTTCAACATTCAAAAGAACGATATGCCTGCCACGGAAATTAATGGCTTTCTCAACCAAGTCATTGGTCAAAAATTTGGATTGCTGAGGGTGCTTGATCTAGAGCGTGTTTACAAGCCTAAATTGCCTAACAATATTGGGAAACTGTTTCTCTTGTTGAGGTATTTGGGTTTAAGATGGACTTTTTTGGATACCCTTCCCCACTCTGTTGGTGAGCTACCTTACCTTGAGACTTTAGATGTGAAGCACACCTATATCAGCTCTCTACCAAGTTCTATTTGGAAGATGAAACACTTGAGGCATCTGTGTCTGAATGAAATACGCCTTGTCACGCATTCACAAAAACATGGCAGTTCTCTTACTCATCTCCAGACATTGTGGGTATTGTTTGTGGACAACAAGAATCTAGTGAAGAATGGTTTGTAAACTTTGTATAGGTTAATTAATCTCAGGAAACTGGGTCTTACATGTCATTTAGACTCCTTTCAAGAATTAGACGAGTGGATTGCAAGACTCGCAAGTCTTCAATCTCTCAAGATAAGATCCAAGGATCAAAATGGTCAACCTTGGAAGCTCAACTTGAAGCCTCTGTCAAGCCTTGAGAATCTCTCCCACCTATATTTGCTTGGAAGCTTACCAGAGCTACATAGTAGGAATGATTTCCCTCCTAAACTTACAGTTCTTACCTTGTCGGTTTCAAAGCTACAAAAAGATCCCATGCCAATCCTAGGGCAGCTGCCAAGCCTTTCTGTCCTCAGGCTATTGGCCAATTCCTACACCGGGAAGGAAATGAAGTGCCCTTCCGGATGGTTCCCGCTTCGAATTTTGAAGCTTTGGATGCTAAGGATTTGGACACATGGGAGGTGGGGAAAGGAGCACTGAGTAGTCTCCGAGAATTGGAAATCCGACATTGTGACAAGCTAAAGGGTCTTCCAGACGAGTTGCTAAGTCTGGGAAACATTGAGATAGTTTTAACAAACATGCCACCGGAATTTGTAGCCAATGTTCGAGCAGTCAATCTCGAGGAAAATTTAAGCTTATCCCAAACTCTGGAGTTCTGAATGGGGTTTCACTGTCAGGACAATGTGAAGCAGGTTTCAATCCATTTTCTAATTTACTAGTGATTCTCGTTATCTTTTTAGTTCATTTTTCACTAAAAAGTGTATACTTGAACAACTAGTTTGAGTTTCTTTGGTCACTCATAGACTGGCTTTCAGGAGATGATATTGCCTGGGCAATTTGCGATCATCGATACCTTTACCCTTGGAATCCCCTAGGGAGATTTGTGGCTTGTGTTGCATGCTTGGAAGACAACAGGAATTACAGGAGCTGCAACTGAAACCCCATTTTGCCAAATGTTGCTATTATTCTTGTTCTTGTTATTCTTGCTGCGGCTGCAGCTGTTCTGTCGCCGTGCTTTTACATAGTTTTTATCTAATTCATTTCATGTCAAGCATGTTCTCAAAGACAAGTGCGTTCGTTTGGATGAGCTTAGTTTCATTGATTCTTATTTCCATTGGTGTCTATTGTACTTTTTTTTTTGGGTAGAAAACGCTGCTTATATAGAAAATTAAGGAAGTTCAGTTACAGAGTTCAGAGGGCACACCTCTCATAATATAACCCAGTACAATCAAAATTAATAAGTTTTGATTTTAAACTAAAATAAATAGACCTGACTCATATAATAATTCTTCGTGAACTTTCTTTTAGAATAGTTTTTGATAACACATTATTATTATTATTATTATTATTATTTTTTGAGAAAGAAACTGTTGGATTTTATTAATAAAATTCAATTACATTCAATAGTAAAATCGAACCAATATGAAATGGGACATCTTCCATCTATACTTGAAAATCTTGTATGCATAATGCATTTTTAGCCAGACTATGAGCAACCCTATTATTGTTTCTCTTAATGTGAGAATACAACAATTCTTCTCTACGAACATGTGAAAACCTAATACAATGAAATTAACTTGCAAAACATTTAACATCACGACTAAGTAAACCAAAGGATTCCAAAGACTGCAAATCTGCATTCAAAGCGTTCATTGCAATCAGACAAAATCACTTAACCAGTGTATAGAAATAAACAATAACTTTGTTAATTAAAAAAAATATAACTTTGGATCATTATCAGACATCAATCTTTCCTATGCATTATTTTTTGTACGCAACCAAAGAAATTTCTAGTACCTTGTTTGCTAGATATTTGTTCTCCATCCAATCCAAACACCATCAAACCTTTTAAGATTCTCAAAAAGTGCAGAATACTCGATTTTTTTTTCCTCAAGGAATGGAGTTTTATAATCTATAGAGCGACTTGAACTAACAAAAGTTTAACATTGACAACAATGTTAAATTAAATCTTTAAATAATCACAAATCATAGGCATTCACTTCCTGCTATGCAACATCTTTGACTTTGGATTACTACAAAGTACTGCAATTTATATATTGTAATCTGAATATAATCTTTGGCAAGCGCAAATCCGAAAAGAAAAGGGGAATAGATCAAATTAACCACTGCGATGTCAGTTAAAACCACAAGCACCCAAATCCTCAACGTCAACCTGTCAAAAAAAAAAAAAAAAAAAAACAAACAAACGTCAACAAGTTATCCAAGATGATATTGCCTGGGCAATTTGCGATCATCGATACCTTTACCCTTGGAATCCCCTAGGGAGATTTGTGGCTTGTGTTGCATGCTTGGAAGACAACAGGAATTACAGGAGCTGCAACTGAAACCCCATTTTGCCAAATGTTGCTATTATTCTTGTTCTTGTTATTCTTGCTGCGGCTGCAGCTGTTCTGTCGCCGTGCTTTTACATAGTTTTTATCTAATTCATTTCATGTCAAGCATGTTCTCAAAGACAAGTGCGTTCGTTTGGATGAGCTTAGTTTCATTGATTCTTATTTCCATTGGTGTCTATTGTACTTTTTTTTTTGGGTAGAAAACGCTGCTTATATAGAAAATTAAGGAAGTTCAGTTACAGAGTTCAGAGGGCACACCTCTCATAATATAACCCAGTACAATCAAAATTAATAAGTTTTGATTTTAAACTAAAATAAATAGACCTGACTCATATAATAATTCTTCGTGAACTTTCTTTTAGAATAGTTTTTGATAACACATTATTATTATTATTATTATTATTATTTTTTGAGAAAGAAACTGTTGGATTTTATTAATAAAATTCAATTACATTCAATAGTAAAATCGAACCAATATGAAATGGGACATCTTCCATCTATACTTGAAAATCTTGTATGCATAATGCATTTTTAGCCAGACTATGAGCAACCCTATTATTGTTTCTCTTAATGTGAGAATACAACAATTCTTCTCTACGAACATGTGAAAACCTAATACAATGAAATTAACTTGCAAAACATTTAACATCACGACTAAGTAAACCAAAGGATTCCAAAGACTGCAAATCTGCATTCAAAGCGTTCATTGCAATCAGACAAAATCACTTAACCAGTGTATAGAAATAAACAATAACTTTGTTAATTAAAAAAAATATAACTTTGGATCATTATCAGACATCAATCTTTCCTATGCATTATTTTTTGTACGCAACCAAAGAAATTTCTAGTACCTTGTTTGCTAGATATTTGTTCTCCATCCAATCCAAACACCATCAAACCTTTTAAGATTCTCAAAAAGTGCAGAATACTCGATTTTTTTTTCCTCAAGGAATGGAGTTTTATAATCTATAGAGCGACTTGAACTAACAAAAGTTTAACATTGACAACAATGTTAAATTAAATCTTTAAATAATCACAAATCATAGGCATTCACTTCCTGCTATGCAACATCTTTGACTTTGGATTACTACAAAGTACTGCAATTTATATATTGTAATCTGAATATAATCTTTGGCAAGCGCAAATCCGAAAAGAAAAGGGGAATAGATCAAATTAACCACTGCGATGTCAGTTAAAACCACAAGCACCCAAATCCTCAACGTCAACCTGTCAAAAAAAAAAAAAAAAAACAAACAAACAAACGTCAACAAGTTATCCTTAATAATGGTCTGTTTTATAACAGCTAATGCAAGCTATAAGAATAATTTACATTAAAATAATAAACATAGGACAACATCAAGCTAGTAACTAAGCCTCCATTTAGAAGTTCATAAAAGAATGAAATGAAATGATCATAAGAAAATAAAAAGGAAAAGAAATGAAAGTATTTAAGTAAAGAACCCGAATGAAAAAGAAAAGAATGGAATTAAGTAAATTTGATCGGATGTTTTAAAATAAAGGAATAAAAATGAATTAAATGTAAATAATCTTGTTTGTGAGTAACATGGAAAAAATGGAATGTAATCATTTTATAATAATATTACTATTAGACTCATATTTTAAAATATGGATAATTACACTTTATATATCTATAGTTTGCCTCTAATTCAATTTGCCTACTCATGGTTTTAATTTTGACACTTTATCCACTTGTGATTCCCACTGTTGCTCCTCCTTGACCCACCTCCAGTGCAAACGTTACTCTTAACACATAAACTCATCAAAAACAAAACTTAAAACAAATTAAACACTCCTTATGGACTGAGAATATCCTAGGTTTTGATTGTGCAAGCAAACCGAAGAAAAAGGAGACATAGTGTTCATCTGGCATTTGACACTGACCAAACTAATTTATTTTTAAACTTATAAACATATGGACTAAAAAGGTCTGGTGAGACAAATTTACCCTCAAAGACTCACACCCACAGACCCACATAATCCAGTTTGAAAAATCCCTAAATCTGAAAAACTTGAAACCCCAACTTTGAACCTTCTTGTTATACGCAAACAAAAGACAATTCTTTTTGCTTAATTGAAAGTTTTTGAAGAAGAAACCTCTCCTGCGTTGTTGAAAGTTCATTAGTGATTTTAAATATTGACTTGCTTGGTTTGGTGCGGAGTAAAAGAGAAATCTTTGAGGGATTCTTGGCTTCTTTGAGTTGGCTGAAAGTTGCTCTTAGAGGTTTGTTAGAAAATTTTGTTTTGTCAGTCTTTTGCTTTTGTTCATTTGATTTTTTTTTTTTTTTTTTACCTTGAAATTTACTCCAATTGTAGTTTTGTTTTGAAGAGGAGCCCTGATATGCCAAAATTTTGATATGGATGCATAGGTTTATTATTTTTCTTTTTTCAAGTTTAATGAAGTTCATAGTTCATACTGAATCAATATTTAATTCAGCTGAACAAATGAACAAATGAATAATGTGTCCCCTTCTTCCGTTTGCTTGCACAATTAAAACCCGAGAGGTTCTCAGTCCATTATTTCAAGCACATTGCATTGTGATCTTCGTTTGGTGAGAATGTCGAATGAGAGTTTATTTTAAGAGTGAGGAAGTGTTTGATCTGTTTTATGTTCTATTTTTGATGAGTTTATATGTTAGAGTAATGTCTACATTGGAGGCGAGTAACAGAAGAGTAACAAAGAAAATCACAGATAGATAAAATGTCAAAATTAAAATTACAAATAGACAAATCGAATTAGAGACAACCCACAAATAAGTAAAATGTAACCATAAGACAACGTTAAACTAGTAACTAAGCCTTCATTTAAAAGTTCATAAAAAAATAGAATAAAATAATCATAAGAAAATAAAAAAAATAAAAAAGTAAATGAAAAAGAATAAAAATAAATTAAATATAAATAACATTGTTTAAGTGTAACATGAAAAAGATAGAATGAAATTATTTTATAATAATATTACTATTAGACTTCTATTTTAAAATAAAAAATTAAATATATAAAAATATTTTAAAAATTTTAAATTTTTTTTTTATGTAATAAATAATGTACTTCATATATTGTAATTGTTTTATTAATTTTATATTTACTATGAAATTAGAGGGTGGGGGAGAGAGACTTACTCTAGCTGTGATATATGTCCATGATGGCATTATCCTTAGAATGAGCATGTAATTGAGCAACTTATCTCTATGTTGCTTCAAGTCTTTCTCTTTCATCATGTTTGCTTTCTTCTAAATTATCTTTATCTTTTATCTTTTTTATAATTCTTTTGTTAGCATTGTATAGATTTTCATTATTAATATAATAAAGCATTGTATTAAGGTTACATAATATATGTGTTAGATGAAGATGACATTGCCAGTTTTATTTTTGTGCTGCAATTGGTTATATGATTTTATTCCAAGGTCACAAATTTCATGTCTTTGATTATTAATAAAGTCAAAAATTGCCAAAATCAAAATATGAAAAAAAGAAATATAAAGTAAAGTCAAAGAACTTTCTAAGAAAAAAAAAAAGTAAAGTCAAAGAAAGGAAAAAAGAAAAAGAAAAAAAAAAGATAAAATAATAGTATATATCTGTGACAATTTAATAATTGTTTTGTCTCATACCCTCTCCCTTTTTTATTTATCTATCTCTCTCAAAAAATTATTGTTTTGTTTCTTTCTCTGGGTAGAAGTAAATTTTAGATACAACCCATTGGGTTGATTATCAGTTATTCAAAGCGAGTTGAGGTTTACACCCTCACAAAAAACAAATGGCTAAAATATAAGTTTTTTTTTTTTTTTTTTTTGGGAGAATCCGAACTTGTCGGCAATTTATTATACTAATTGAAATCAGAACATACAAAAAGATAAATGTCAGGTGGAATAGCCTCCATCCAGACTAGTACAGGAAAGGAAAACCTTGCTCTCTGAGCTAAGGCATGAGCAACTGAGTTACCCTACCTCCTTACAAAAGAGAAGGACTTGGTTTATAGCAAACCAGACATAGACCAAATGTCTTTAATAAAGTGACCAACACTAGCTAAAGAAAATTCTTCGACATTGAGGGCTTTGATTATAACCTCCAAGTCACCTTCAAACATAGATTGATTGAAGCCCAACTCTAACTAGTGAATGTACTGTTTACGAGACCCACAAACCTCACGTTTCAGCAACTTATTCATTAAAAATGGATCCTACGGTTCTATTTACACATTTAAAAATAATTTTGTTACAGTATTTTCAGCTTTCAATTTTTAATTTTCAGCAAAATAAACTGTTCCAAACGGACCCAAATAAATCTATTAAGTCCTAGAGATATGGACATGGGCCGACACAAAATGCACGTTTACATACAGAGGCATGGCAGTGGGAAGGAGAGAATTAGCTCCTGGCTCCACCCCTATATAAATTTTTTTCTTTTTCTCTTTTTGAGTTTTATCTTTATATATATATATATATATATACTAGTTTCTAAGCACGTAGGCATGTAGTCAAAGGTTCTTTTATATTTTTGGGTAAAGATTAATAATTTGCACTTATTATAATTTACAAATATTTTTTTAAAACAAATAAAAATGATAAATTTTAGAGATAAATAGTAATTGTAATTTCTTTTTTGAAGGAAAAAAATCATAAATTTTAAGATTTCTCTTTTTGAATTCATAATAAATTATTTGACATTTATGACCCTATTTCTAAATAAAGTTATCTTTCATTAATGAGGGTATTTTTGAACCACATAAAAGTTCAATTGAAAGAAATTCATTCTTTTATATATAATATCTATACTACTATTTAAAGGGCTTCCTCTATTTGGTAGGGGAAAAACTTGGTAAAATTGCCTCTTTAACTCCCACTGAAACATTGCCTACAAAAGAGGACCACTCTCTTGATAGTTTTCAAATTGTTTTATCCATTTATAAAAATAAAAAATAATAATAATTAAAACAAACACACGGTACTGATAAATATATATATATATATAAATATTGTACACCCACATTTTAGACACACACAACTCCAAACTTCTACCCAACAATTTTAAATGTCCCCATTATCATTAAGCAATTATTAAGCAGTTATGATGTTGCTACTCCAAAAATAAAATAACAGTTATGATGTTATCAAATTACTTCCCATCTCCAACTCTCTAACATATATCACGTTGCTTTTTTCTTCTTTTTTTGGATATGTATAGTTGTCCCTATATATACCCGACTATCTAAAGAATTCACATTGGCCATGGTCAATAATATTTCAAATCATTGGCTTTCTCCTTCGGGATTGTATCAGTTTATTTTATATATATATATATATATTTGTTTTTTGTTTTTTTTTTATGTAATAAATAATGTACTTCATATATTGTAATTGTTTTATTAATTTTATATTTACTATGAAATTAGAGGGTGGGGGAGAGAGACTTACTCTAGCTGTGATATATGTCCATGATGGCATTATCCTTAGAATGAGCATGTAATTGAGCAACTTATCTCTATGTTGCTTCAAGTCTTTCTCTTTCATCATGTTTGCTTTCTTCTAAATTATCTTTATCTTTTATCTTTTTTATAATTCTTTTGTTAGCATTGTATAGATTTTCATTATTAATATAATAAAGCATTGTATTAAGGTTACATAATATATGTGTTAGATGAAGATGACATTGCCAGTTTTATTTTTGTGCTGCAATTGGTTATATGATTTTATTCCAAGGTCACAAATTTCATGTCTTTGATTATTAATAAAGTCAAAAATTGCCAAAATCAAAATATGAAAAAAAGAAATATAAAGTAAAGTCAAAGAACTTTCTAAGAAAAAAAAAAGTAAAGTCAAAGAAAGGAAAAAAGAAAAAGAAAAAAAAAGATAAAATAATAGTATATATCTGTGACAATTTAATAATTGTTTTGTCTCATACCCTCTCCCTTTTTTATTTATCTATCTCTCTCAAAAAATTATTGTTTTGTTTCTTTCTCTGGGTAGAAGTAAATTTTAGATACAACCCATTGGGTTGATTATCAGTTATTCAAAGCGAGTTGAGGTTTACACCCTCACAAAAAACAAATGGCTAAAATATAAGTTTTTTTTTTTTTTTTTTTTTGGGAGAATCCGAACTTGTCGGCAATTTATTATACTAATTGAAATCAGAACATACAAAAAGATAAATGTCAGGTGGAATAGCCTCCATCCAGACTAGTACAGGAAAGGAAAACCTTGCTCTCTGAGCTAAGGCATGAGCAACTGAGTTACCCTACCTCCTTACAAAAGAGAAGGACTTGGTTTATAGCAAACCAGACATAGACCAAATGTCTTTAATAAAGTGACCAACACTAGCTAAAGAAAATTCTTCGACATTGAGGGCTTTGATTATAACCTCCAAGTCACCTTCAAACATAGATTGATTGAAGCCCAACTCTAGGATAAAACTGACTACTGTTCTTGCTGCTAACGCCTCTAGGATCTCAGCTGAGGCAGGTTTCTTTATTTTTTCAGATAGCGCCGCCATGACTTGTCCATCATGATTTCTAATCACCAACCCTATCCCGGCCTGATCAGATTTTGAGAACAAGGCTCCATCAAAATTTGTTTTCCACTTCATAGCAGCTGTAGGTGGTTCCCACTTACCGTGTCGTTGCCTCGGCACACTAATCCCATGGCTGTACTGTTTCTGAAAGTCACTAATGGTCGAGGCAGCTGAATCCATAATCTTTCCCAGTGGTAAGCAAGGCTCGTTACACCTTATCTTGTTCCTCCGACCCCAGATACTCCAAGCCATCGTAGCAAAAAGTTTCAATTGCTTTTGCTGCCTTCCAACCAAAGCAACCAGGTCTGAGAAAGTTGCCAACGGTGGGAATTCCCTCTTCACCCACCCAAACCTTGATTCCCAAACCGTAAGGTTATTTTGGCAGGACCATAAAGCATGCAATATGTTCTCATTGTCACTGTCGCACAGCTAACAAGTTTGAACATCCACAACCTTTCACTTGAAAAGATTTGCTCTTGTTGGTAGTGCTTCAGAGCACGCATGCCAGAGGAATATTTTTATTTTGTTGGGTACCCTCATCTTCCAAATCCTTTTCTAGAATAGTTTATTGTTCACGGTGTTTGAAACCGAAGCTTTGTCCATCATCTCCCTTTCACAGAGTAGCTGGTACCCTGTTCTCCCAGAGTAAGTACCGTCCCTGTTTCTCGGCCAAATCAAGCAATCTGCTTGGTCCGTGACACAAAATGGAATTTCTTTTATTTTCTCTACTTCGAAAGGTAGGAATAAGTGATCTATTTTTTCATAATCCCATGCCCGCGCCTCCTGGTCAATTAGAGAAGATACATGTACATCCCCAGGGGTTGCACACTGTGGTGACATAATCTTTGAAGGGAATTTCCCAAGCAGCCACTTGTCCCAGTACACTCGGATTGTCTGACCATCTCCCACTCTCCACATCATTCCATCAACTATGACTGATCTAGCCTTCAATATACTCTGCCATGCATATGAACCGAAAGCCTTTTTTGCATCAAACACCGTTCCATGAGGGAAGTATTTTGCCTTGAACACCCGGAAAAACAAAGAATTCTGATCATTAAGTAACCTCCACACCTGTTTGGGAAGCATTGCCTCATTAAATTTAATTAGATCTTTGAAGCCCAAGCCACCTTGGTCTTTTGGTTGACACATGACCTCCCAATTTCGCCAATGGATTTTTCTTTGCTCTCCACGCTACCCCCACCAGAATTTCCTTATCATCATCTCAATATCATGACATAGGCCCACCGGAAGTTTAAAACAGGACATCGCAAAGGTAGGAATGGCTTGAACTACCACCTTTAGGAGCATCTCTCTACCCGCTTGAGATAATAACTGTTCTTTCCACCCTTGTAACTTATTCCACACCCATTCTTTGATGTAGTTTAGGCTTGCTTTTTTATTTCTGCCCACCACCGATGGCAACCCCAAGTATTTTTCGTACTCTTTAACCTCTGAGATCCCCAAAAAGTGTGACAATTCCTTTCTTAGTTCCACTGAAATAGCTTTACTAAAGAAGATTGTCATCTTCCCTTTGTTTACTTATTGGCCGGATGCTTGTTCATACAAGTTCAGATTATCTTGAAGAGCAAGAAGATCCCCCATCTTTGCTCTACAAAACAGTAGTGTATCATCTGCAAAAAATAGGTGGCTAATCCGTGGTCCATTCCTACACAAAAAGAAACCCCTTATCTTGTCCTCTCTTACTGCACCCTGAATTAACTGATTTAACCCTTCAGAACATAATAAGAAAAGATAAGGTGAGAAAGGGTCACCTTGTCTTATTCCTCTAGATGGTGTAATCTCGCCCTTTGGTTCCCCATTCACCAAAATTGAGTATGACACCGTACTAATACACTCCATTACTAATCTCACCCATCTTTCACCAAACCCCATTTTCTCCATGATTTTTCTTAGAAACCTCTATTCTACCCGGTCATATGCCTTGCTCATGTCAAGCTTCAAAGCCATGAAACCCGATTTCTTCGCCTTCTGAGTTTTCATATGGTGTAGTGTTTCAAATGCCACCAAGATGTTGTCAGAAATAGCTTTATCTGACTGAAAAGCACTTTGTGAGTCCGAGATAATATTTGGTAAGATTCTTTTCAACTTGTTAGCAACAACCTTGGAAACAAGTTTATATAGAATATTACACAAAGATATAGGGTGATATTCAGTGACTAGGGTTGGACTTTTAACCTTAGGAATAAGAGTGATGAAGGTTTTATTTATAGATGGAGGAATAAAACCTGTGTTTAAGCAATTTAGCACCGCCTTAGAAACATCATCTCCAATGATTTCCCAATAATGTTGAAAAAACATTAGGGGTAAGCCATCGGGACCCGACGCCTTTAGTGCTTCCATCTGATGCAAAGCAATCTCCACTTCAACCCGTGTGTAATCCTCTTAGAGCATGATATTCATCTCAGGAGTGATAACCTGTTGGATGTTAACCACAGCCTGTTCCATATTGAATGGATTGGCCGAATTGAACAAGCCTTGATAGTACTCAATTAGGATCCGTGCAATATCATCTTCTTCCGTACACCATTGCCCCCCCGAATCAAACAACTCACAGATTTTGTTTTGACGAAATCTTTGTGTAGCACGACTATGGAAGTAACGAGTGTTTTTATCACCTTCATGTAACCAAAGGGCTCTAGACCGCTGCTTCCACATCTTCTCTTCTTTCACCAATAACTCCTTTATATCCTTTTTCAGTTTCAACACCTCCTCCATTGAACCCCCCCTGAGTGCAGCTTCCTCTGCCCTCCTTAATTTCTCTTTTTTTTTTTTCCTTTAATTGCTTTGTCACATTCCCAAAAGACTTGCTGCTCCACCACTTCAAGTTTGCTTGGCATTTAGTAATTTTAGTCTCCACCCTCTTCATCGGGTCACCTAAGACATCTTGGTTCCAAGCGGATTCCACCGAAGCATGGCATCCCTCCTCACCAAGCCACATATGCTTGAACCTCCATGGCCTTTGGCATTTTTTTGGAATACCATTAGGGAAGATCACAATCAGTTTATGATCTGATGACCCACACTCCAAATGATATAAATTTGATATAAATTCATTTCAGTTATCTGATTTTACTTTCATTAAGGAGTCCTATACATTACAAATTTATTCAATTCAATTCAAGTGTTCCGGCCAATAAGTAAAACTTTTTGATTTTTTTTTTTTAAAAAATTTTTTCTATAGTTGTATCAAATATCCTCTATATATATAATTATATATACTCAATCAACATCATTAAAAATATAACGCATTCCCAAGTCGTGGGCTCTAGCCCATATTGCAATTAATTCCATAATTTGGTTTGTCGAAGTGGCATCGGACCGTTCCAACCAACATGATCGAAGGCAATTTTTAAGGATTTAGGCTAATCAAATCAGAACAATAAGTTCATAAGAAAAAAATCAGAACAATAATTCACTTATTACATTAAGTTAGCAGTTGGGACATGGGAGAATGACTGCCTTAAAAAAGAAGAAATAAAAAAAGCAGTTGGGAACTTGGGAAAGTGAGGATCATTTCGTTGGTGCCGGCTCCAAGAATTTGTTTTAGAGCATTCATTATGAAACTTGAATTAGACAAAAATCTAATAAAAAGATAATTTAATATATTGACCAAAAAAAAAAAAAAAACACGCAAATATATAAAGATTTACAATTTTCTTCTACAAGTTTTCTTATTTTGAAATCATTGCATAATAGTTTTATTATCAATGCTGCAAGTTACATCTCTTTCAAAATTTTAGTTCATTAAAATTTTTCTTGGGCTTTTTCTTTTTTTGTTTTCAAAGGCCTAATATATTGTCAAAGGGACCAAAGTTTTTGAAAAAATTTGGCTACAAATTTAATTATAGTGTAAAGCTACAACTTTCACTAAACAAATTAATATAACTACATATTTTAAAAACCTAATAGTTGAATTAGTGTTCTCTATAAACTTATTTCCTGTGTATAATTTTATACTACAAAACTTGAAATTTAAACATTTAATTGAAGACATAGATATTGATATTTAATCTTATCAAAATTTTGCAAACATGAAAAATATAAGAAGAAAATGTAATCAAATGATAGAATTATCAAAATTCACATTCAATAAAAATAAATAAATAAGTGGTCCCATGTGCCTACCCTGGCTTCAATGTGGAGCCGCCCCTTAGCCTTTGCATGCCATGCTAATACTGTTGTACTAAGTACTAACCAATAAAACACTAATTGGATTATCTTTTCCTAACACAATTAAATTCAACAATATAACTTATTGGCTAATGCAAACACAATTTAATTTAATTAAGGAATCAAAGTTATAGCACTTGATGAGCATGAAATGCTAAATCATGAGGACCTTGTGTATTTTTTTTTTTTTTTTTTTTTGGGTGAGTTTTGGGAAAAATGAGAGTTAAAATTTCATGATACTATACTTAAGTTGCATGTTCATTGCATTAATATCATGCTTGTGAAGTCTTAGGTTGAGCTGCACTCCACATCGCATTTTTCTACAAATTCTGTGCATTTTCGATCAACCCTTAACTCACTTTTGATCATTTGAAAATTTTATAAGCCAATTTTTGAAAGTTTATGTTTTCTCGATCAACCATTGATCGATTGAGAGTATGCTCAACTAAATGTCGAGTCACTCTTGTTCAATTAAGGCTATCCAGCAAAATTTCCCTAGCCTTCTCTTTTCTAGATTGAGTCTCGACCAATCCTCAATTAATCGAGACATGGGATTTAAGTTTCAAAACTTCAAATTTCTAGGACATTTGAACATTTTTCTTTCCTAACTCTCTCTCTCTCTCTCTCTCAACTTCTCTCAAATTTGTTGCTTAAGGTAATGAGTGTTCCTAAAAACTTTGGGGAAGAATGCTTAGGAGAAAATAGAATGAAATAATCATTTTCTCTTATTCGTTCTAAAAAGGATAATAGAGGTGCTTAACAGCCACTTCATTAAAATGAATGTGTGTTCCTCTAACAAAGTAACAATTGGGAAAAATGTTTAGAAGAGAGTGAAAGAGAAAGTCTTTCTCCAAAATATTTTCACATCAAATTCTAATTGTTAGGGTGTTATTGGTTATTATGAGTGGACAAAAAAATAATTTAAGTTGTGAATTCAAATTTGAACTAATAACAACTTACCACGTATGATTTTTTGTAAAAATGTTATGGACGTAACACTTCTTCAAAATGAAATTGATTGATTATTCTTAAAATGATCCCTTTCAATACACTCCATTCCATTGTCCCCCCCACCCCCTTTAAACGGACTAGTTTTATATTGATATCCACCTATAATCAAAATAATAAAATTTAGTCCTCAGCATTTTCTCATATTTCAAAATGGTCCTCATCATTTGAGACGTTTTATTTTAATCCTTATACTTTTAAGTTGTGTAAAAAATGTCCCTACTTTGACTATTGCTTTGATTTTCTCTAACTCCAAACATACATAAAAGAAGCCAAAAAGAAAAAGTATTTGAATAACCATTCTTCTCTCTCCTTTGTTGCTATCAAATAACTAAGATTTCGTTAAACAATCTCAACTCAAAATCAAATCAAGAATTAACAGCAAAGAAGTTTTGACACAATAATAAAGCATTAGGATTGCAAGAAAACATTTCAAAGAATATGGATCATTTTGAAACATAGAAAAAGGTTGATGACTAAATTTGCAATCAAACCTAAACTATTATTTATTTAATAAAAATAAGAATATATATACATTGAATTTACAAATTTATATAATTACACATTAGCTTTGACCGTTTTGATTCAATCGAAATTTATTGAATAACAAAAAAATTCAATAAGCCTCAAAAAATTGTTTTAGTCAAAATTTCCAGTGAGGGACTCTTATTTATCAGAAAGCTTAGGATATATAGTCAAAACTTTAAATGAGACTATGTGTTTGAATTAGCTTTTTTATTTATTAGCTTTTTTACATTATTTTATTACCTTAATTATATAAACCTTTTAAAACTTTATGTTCTCTCTATGTACTAATGTACTTCTACTCATTTTTAGTAAATTAGTCACTAACTCATACGATGTACGGAATAGTTAACATATGTTATATATATATATATATATATATATTCATTTTTTTCAATGCTATAATTAATTAAATCCGAATGATAATCAAATCTATAAATACAAAGTTAGTTATTCAAAAATAAATTATAAAAAATAGCAAAAAAAAAAATCAAAATTAAAGAATTAAAATAATACAAAATCCAACTAGACAAAGAGAGAGAGGACCTGTTAAACGAAATCGGATATCTATGGGCTGAAACTTTACTTGAGAATGCATAATCCAATCTATTCCAAACCTATTGTGACTGAAATTTCAACTAAAATTTTTGTCTAATATGAATCACATAAACAACCCAATTTCAAGGGCAAAGCTTGGTCCAAAAATCGGCTGAGAACATACAATTCAAAAGAAATCAATACTTATATTAATTAACCTAAAATTAGGGTACCATTACATAATGTCAATAATTATTTATTAAGAATGCAGCAATGCTACATAATGGGTTATGTGATAACAAAAACAAAGCAATATGAGTCTAAGGGTCATATGCAATGCAAATGATTAGATAGATCCAATCTATATCAAACCTATTGTGACTAAAATTTCAACTAAAAATGTTGTCAAATATGAATCACATAAACAATCCAATTTCAAGGGCAAAGCTTGGTCCAAAAATTGGCCGAGTACATACAATTCAAAAGAAATCTATACTTATATTAATTATCCTAAAATTAGAGTTAAAGTACATTTGATAGACTGTAATAGGCACTGTAATGTAATAGTTATTCATTATGAATAGCTATTTTTTAGGATGAGGAACAGCTATTCTTTTTTAAAAGAGTTGTAATAACTATTCCTTAGTATGTATATTAATTTCTAAAATTAATATATTTCCAAATAAAAAAACTTTCCATATGTACATGACAATTATGAAAATAAAAAATCATAAAAACAAAAAAAACTAATCTCTCTTTCAAATTTAAAAAAAAAAATATATATAATATATATATATATATATATATTTAGGATATATAATTATATGAGTAAGATATTTACTAAAATATATTTTAAGTTTGATTTAAAATATTTTTCATTCTATTATCTTCAAGGTTTTATTATTGTATTATCACCAAACAAATGAATAGTAATAAATATTACATTACAACATTTTGTATTCCTTGTAATACTTATTTCTATTCTTAGCTATATAATTAACGTACATTATAGTTTACCAAATGTGCCCTAACTAACGTCAATAATTATTTATTGGGAATGCAGCAATTGCTGCATAATGGGTTATGTCCTATTCCTAGCTATATAATTACCGTACGCTATAGTTTACCAAATATGCCATAATTAACGTCAATAATTATTTATTAGGAATGCAGCAATTGTTACATAATGAGTTATGTGTCAACAAAAAGAAAGCAACACGTGTCTAAGGGTTATGTGCAATGCACATGATCAGATGAACCCTTAGATACTTGTCACTTTCTTTTACTGCCACATAACCCATTATGTGGCAATTGATGCATATAAGTATGTAGCAAAACCTTTCCCTTATTTATTTTTATTCTTAAAAATTTAGTTTTTTTTTTTTTCAAGATACAAAACTAAATTATGAAATTAGAGATAGAAATTTAAAAAACGCAAAAGTTGCAAAATAGTCTATTTTTTCTTATAAAGATGCAAATATGCAATACAATTACACAGTAGCATGCACTTAGGGGGAAGAGAAAGAAATAGAGCTACCAAAATTACTTAAGCAAACTTTCACCGGGAAGGAGACTTCTCTAAATAAACCTAAATGGAAAAAAAACTTACCATAAGTTCCACCGACAATAGACCAAAGACTCATTTATGAAAAACAATAAAGGAATGCAAAAGTTGTTGACTGTGTGTTGGTTATAAT